>NC_060269.1:93266332-93534782 GCF_021613505.1 Equus quagga
GTGTGCACTGTAGATTCTGCTGTTTGGGAGTAAACTGTTCTATAAATTCGATTAGGTAAAGCTGGTTGATATTATTGTTCAAGTGTTCTGTATACCTACTGATTTGCTGTCTACATGTTCTATCAGTTATTGAGAGCAAGATATTGAAATCTCCAGCTATAAGTGAGGATTCATCTATTTCAGTTCTACTAGTTCTTGCTTCATGCATTTTGAAGCTCTGTTATTAGTTGCATAAACCTTTAGAATTGCTCTGTCCTCTTGTCCTGTTGATGAGTTGATCTTTTATCATTATGAAATGACACTCTTTATCTCTGATAATAAGCTTTGATATCTAGTATGTCACGTCCCCACATATTTTTCTTTTTCTTCAGTAGTGTCTTGGTTATTCTGAGCCCTCTGCTCTTTCATATACATTTTAAAAACATCTTGTCAAGTTCCTCAAAGTCTTTATTGAGGTTTTGCTAGAATTCCTTTGAAATTTTACATCATTTTGTGAAGACAAGGACAAGAACCTGATAAAGGATATTCACCCAAAACATAGAGTAAACACCATATTCAATGGGTAAGCATTAAAAGATTTACCCTTAAAATCAGAAAGTAGGTAAAGAGAATGCTTATTACTACTTCTATTCAACATTGTACAGAGGACCTAGCCAGCTCAACAAGACATGAAAAGGCAATACAAAATATAAGGGTAGAGAAGGGAAAAAGTTGTCATTATTAATTAAATGACACATTTGTCCACATAGAAAATCCAAAAAAACTACAAATAAATTACTAAAAGAAATAAGATAATGTAATATATTAACTGAATATAAGATTAATATAGAAAAGTTTTCAACAAAAACATTTAGTAAATGTAATTCAAAAGTTATAATATCAATAAGAAAAGAAGGGATCTGGGAATAAGTTTAAATGATGGATAAGACTTTAATAAAGAAAATTATGAAAGTTAATTGAACTACAAATTCCAATTGTTACTGAAGATGTATACAAGAGAAATTCTCTTATCTTAATGGTGACTGTGTATGGTAAAACCATTTTGAAACAATTTAGCCAAACTTAGTAGAGTTGGAAAACATATAAAGAACTCCTACAATTACAAGAAAATAAACAAGAGATGTATTCAAGAATGTTCATTTACAGAATTGTTTGTGTAATAGGCAGAATTCTAAAATGGCCTCCAAGATTTCCACTGTCTGGTGTATGTATCTTGTATAATGCCCTCGCCTTAAGTGTGAGCAAGACTTGTGGTTTTGATGAGATCTCACCTCCATGATTATGTTATATTATATGGCAGAAAAGATTTTGCAGAAGTAATTCAGGTCTCTGATTAATTGACTTTGAGTTCATCAAAAGGAATACCACCCTTGGTGGGCCTGACCTAATCAGGAAGCCCTGAAAAGAAGTAGAAGAGATTCAAACTAAAATATTTCTTTTGCTGACCTTGAAAAAATGAAGTTCCACATTGTGGAAAAGTTCCCATGCCAGGGAAAGATAAGTGACCCCTGAAGCTGAGAAAGGTCTGCATTTGGCAGACAGCAAGAAAGTGGAGACCTCAGTCCAACAACCGCAAAGAACTAAAGTCTACCAACAATTTGAATGAGCTTGGAGGAGGACCCTGTGCCTCAGAGGAGACTGCCACCCTGACCAACATATTTATTTTGGCCTTATGAGATCCTAACCAAAGACAACCAGCTGAACTATGCTGTGCTCAGACTCCTGACCCATAAAACTATAAAATAACAGATTTGTGCTGGTTTAAGCCTCTTTGTGGTAATTTGTTATGCAGAAATAGAAAAAAGCACAGCCTGTAATAGCAAAAAAAAAAAAAAACAAACAAAAAAGCAAAAACCCTGAAAATAACTGAAATGTCCATGGGTAGCAAATGAATTAGTAAACTGTTTCATTATAGTCATACAATGTTATCCTAAACCATGATAAAATTCAATAAAGTACACCAAGATGGATGGATCTCAAAAATCCTGTTGAGCAAAAAAATGCAAATCACAAAAGTATACACAGTGTGACTCTTTCTATAATTATTAAAGCAGGAAAAATTAAAAAGTGTGTCACTTAAGCACATATATCAATGAGGAATGGTTAATATACAAGTCAAGATTGAGATTACCCCTAGAGGAGGAAGAATTTGAGAGGATTATAAAAGTGGCTTCAAAGCTACTTATGTTAGCCTATTTCTTAGGTCCAGTAGGGAGTACATGTTTATTCTATTATTTTTTAACTTCTGCATATACGTATAAACATGCTTTTATAATGGAAGACATATTTCACCATTTAAGAGTATATAATCCTGTTAGAAAAAAAGTCCCCAAATTCTAGAAAGTTAATCTCTTGTCTTCCTAGATTAGAAATTGAGTAATAAGTTCATCAAATGGAAAAAAAATTATGTATGGCTCTCCAAGTGCATTTAAATACAGCAACAGCCATGGTTGTAGTCATCCCTTCACCCTAATTAGTGATGGCAGTTGAGGCAGATTAGCAAAGTGAGCCAGGAGACTAGTGACCCAGGTGTCATCTTTCTTCTGTGTTGTATGCTTTGCGTGTTCAATCTGTGCTGTGTTGGGGAAGTGTAGCTGAGAGAAAACCCAAGTTAATAACACTGAGAGAGGAAGACACAGAAGCAGAAAATTGGGGGAGAAAAAAGTCTTAAAATATGCTCCACATTTCTTGGATTAATTAGAAAGTGAATCATAAACAGGGTTTAACTGGCAATGTGATTGTGGGTGAATTATTTATCCAGTTGAATCACACAACCTATGTTCATAATATTGAGCTGTTTTGCTTACACATCTTGAATGGTGAATCAGGGGAATTACCCCAGCGGGTCCTCAGAAACTCAACAAGCCTGAACTCATGAATCCTCCTGATGAAATATTGAAAGGCAAGCCAGTCCTCTATTTGTACACTAATTTTCCAAATCTAGTTCTACTTCTCCAAAGCTGGTTCTGAATTTGAAGACCACTGAGGCTAAAGCAAATTATCTGACCTAGATCTATGAAGGAACGACAGTTTGCAATAAGGCTTTGTATAGCTACACTCATATCTCTTGCATTCTCATCACTTATAGCAAAGTGATGCTAAATCAGATTTCACAAAGCTTAATTCTCATAATCACTTAGCAAGGATCACTGTGTATCCTTAAATTACTAGACATTTTTAACACGTTCTACTTTGCAAATTAATTCTAGCTTAGAACTACAGGAATGGGTGTAAACAGGGTAATACTGTTTATATGTTACTGCTATGGCTTGAAAAAGATAGCAAATTATTTACTACAAAGAATTACCACTTACAATTGAGGGAAAGAGAATCCACTAATTTCCTCCTTTTTGTGTAAACATTTTAACAGTCATTTGCTGTTAGATTAGAGGAAATGATTTTCCTTTAGTGAATTCCAACTTAATATTAAAGTATTATGTCACCACATCCTCTTTGACTCCCACCCCCACTCCAACAACAGCAAAAGTCATCTGTGCTAGACTAATCATCACAGAATTTTAGAACTAGAAAAGATTTAAGATATCATGTGGTTCGACCCAACAATAAAACTATATTTGGCATGGTTGCTAAGCAAAATTTCTTTTTGAAAGAAACACTAGAAAAATCAAATTGAGTTTTCCCCATAGGAAATCATTGAGAAGGCTTATTAGCTCCTTGAGTTTGAGAAAGAATTCACTTTTTAAGTAGTTGAATTCTAGCATGAAAAAAAATAATAACAATTAAGTCAACTATTTTCCAAGTGACAGGACCATGCAGCATGGAAATGCTAAAGGAACGACACTCATAAATGTTGGCAACCAGTTGTACACCAGGAAACCAAAAGCAATTTATGTAGGAGTTTGGCATCTTAGCTTCTCTCTAAAATTCTATGACTAATTTCTCAAGTAGTTTTATTTCTCTTACTTAATCACTCTACTCCCTACTTCACAATACAGATGAGAACATTTGATTGCATCCAATGCTCCAAAGGGATCATGGAATAAAATACGTCAGGGAAGTTTTAAAGAACTCTGGTTCTATAACTAACAAAACAATTTACAAGTCTTTTCTTAATCCAATTATTTCAAAACCCATTCACAATTTCTGCTATTCTGCACCTACTGTATTTCCTTGGCCTTGCCTCCAGTTTTTGTTCTCATCAAGTATATCTATCAGTCAGCACCGTCAGGGCTTCAAGACAACTTCTTCCATAAAAAAATACATCTGATCATAATAATCCATTCCAAGAAGCTCTCATATACATTATCCCATTTCATTCTCAAAACAAAGTAGCAGGGTCGATATATAGATTTCTATCCTCTAAAGGAGAAAAGAGAAAGCCCAGAAAAGTTAAGTGATCTGCCTAAGATCAGGGCTAAACAAATGATTGAACCAAGAATGGAAGGTGTTTCTTCTCACGATGCCCAGCATGGTTCCTTAAAGTCACCTCTTCTCTTTAGATGTATCAGCTGGGCTCTGGTCATCACTCTCCCTTTATTGTTATTCTTCACTCCCCAATCTGTTTCCAAGCACTAATGTTTATGAGCTTGCTGACACAATACTAACTACAAGTGACTTCTGATGATCTCCAAAGCCCTCATAGTGCCTTACTTCCTAATGGCACTTAGAGACAACCAAAGCTTATGTGAAAATAATGTGGGCCTGATGAAACAGGTTTCTGGTACCTCTGTCAGCAGGAGTTTTATAGATTTAAAGAGGTCTTCCTTTCTCATGTCTGAGAACAGTGAACCATGACTGTCTCTGAATATTTTGCCTTATCTTTCATTAGTGGCTGGAGTATTTAGGTTCTGTATGTCACACTGGGAAAATAATATAAAATTTAAATTTACACTAAAAACATACTCAATTACTATAATTCCTCTCAGTCAGGGACTAGCCAGAAAACCACTCTAGGTAATTTAAATCGAAGAAATTTAATACACAGGTAATGAGGGATGGAAGAGCTAAAAAGCCACCAGGGGTTGGTGAAGCAACCAAAAGATTAGCAGTTCCAAGAAGCCACTATCATTTCTAGGGCTGGAGGGACAAAGGGGAAAAGTCTTATTACCAGAGACTGGAAGCCATGGTTGCCTCGTAGGAAAATTAGAACTCATCAGAGGCTGTCTAGTGGGGAACTAAAACCACAGAGGAAACCAGCCACTGCAGGAAGATATCATCGAAGGCTAAGCTAGTAGGCGAGAAACACCCTGGCTTCTCCCATCCTTCCTCTCTCCCATCTCCTCTGTTCCCCCCAGGCCTCCATTGACCAAAGCTACCTGAAAACTGGCTGGTAAGTAAGTCTTAGAAACAGTTTGTGGGTTAAGTGTTGGAAATGAATATTAGTACAACAAACAATGAACAAACCACTTCTCAAGGCATAAAAGAGAAATTTAGAGCTGTAAACTGATTGCTAAATTATGTCCAATTTACTTTTCTTTTATATAACGAAAATGATCTGCAAATCTCTGAGTAGCCTAGACATTGTAGCATTTGGTAGATAATGTAGTTGGTTAGAGAAAATAATGCTAAGTATAAAAAGTGATGTAGCATAAGTACCATCATATTTTCTCATTACACACTTTAAGCAACAATAATGGATATCATTACATAAAAATATGTACTACAATCATACAATTTATTTAAACTGCATAAAGAAAGGATTTACTTAGCCTGTCTTAATACATTTATACGTCCAATTACATATTCATTATATAAGCATTCAGTCAAGACCTACTATGCGGCATGCAATTTGCTAGTCCCTAGATGAATAACTATTTTCACAAGACAGGAAAATATCCTCAAGAAACAAAGAGGATAGGAATTAAGAACAAAGTAAATGATACACATATAACACGGACATGATCGAGATGAACACACAAATAAGGAAGTAATTCATTCTTCCGGGGGGAGGGAGTCAAAGAAGACTGCACAGAAGAGAGAATGTCTGAGCCAAATCTGAAAAGCTAGGGAAAGAGTCAAAGCAAATCGTCTGTCTCTCTGAAGTTTTCCAAGCTCTCCTCCCAAATACACAACAATCATTACAGTGACTGCTCACACACCACCTTCTGATCAATTATAACGCTGAATCATCTGCTTACTTCAAGAAAATGCTTGAAAATAATCCCTCACATTTCCATCCACTTGGCAATGCAAGAAACCCAGCAGAGATATTCACAATGTTAAAGATCTCCAAGCAGTACATGCTACAGTGTTACCTCGTTTTCTGTCATTCCCAGCCCTGTCCCCTTGCTATTCTGCTTCCCAAATACTGCTGAATATTCTACAGCAGTGGACCTTTGTTCTCATCTGTTTTCTTTACCAACACAACCCAAAAGCCACACAGACCTGCATTTCACATTGACTCAAATTCCTTGAGGCTATAATGAAAGACTTACTTTGTTTTCCCATATTTGGAAAGAATTTAGATAACAGTTTGTATCCTGGAAACTCTGCCCTTAATCCAAGATGTTGAAGAACTTCCGTTAGCCACCCCCTCACTGGAAGATAAAATACCTAAATCCTCCTGCTTGTGTAGACCTTCCGTGTTACAAAGACTCTAAAAAAATACATGGCGGTGCCTGTCCCAGATTCATTACTTGGGATATTACATACCTAAACTGACAGGAGTGAGGTCATCTTCTAGAATAAAAATCAGTCTCAGGGGCCCAAGGCCCACCTAAATTTCACAAATGTCCCCCCTGTTAGGTATAGCTAACTAGTGCTTACATAGCACATTGGATATGCTTCTAATCCAAAGCTTCTACTGCATCCAATTTAAACTGACATCCCAGAGCTACGACTTTTGTCACAAGAAGCCAAAGAGGCTTTTATCTCTTTTTAAAAGAACTTTGTAGAGAACATCAGCATTAAGTGTTCTTGGTAACCATAAGCCTGTATACTTTTATGCTGTGAGAAAAAAAGAACTGTTTTAGGTGTGAACACAGATTCATGAAGACAAAGAACGGCCCATTGCTTGATATGAGTCAGCTCTGCCCTGAGTCAGTCCTTGCCTTCAGCTGCTGTTCTGATGGAGGCTTCCCCCAGGTTGGTCTTAAGCACCTCTCTGACTATAGCTATTCCTCACACAGTCACAGCACTCCTAAAGATACAAAAACATTCTAATGTTAACCTAACAAAATATGCAATTTTATTCCTCTCTGCAGACAGAGAAGGCTGGGATCATGTTAAACCCAGCCTCTTTGCTCCTGTTTCAATGCAAGGGGAGTTTCATGACTGTCTTATGGCCACTGCCCACTGTTTAAACCAAAAGTTAACTTCAAACATTTTTTTCCCAAAATTATTGATCTTGTATTTTGTGTAGATATGCGCTATCAGTGGCCAGAAAAAAGTTGGTTTGGAATATGTAGTAGCATGAGAACATAGAAAGTTCTTCTTTGTTCTCTATTCTTAGTTACCCGCAATTGAATTTATAATCTTTGGTGTTGTTTATGATTATGGACAATGAAGGAAACAACGAGAGTTTATCACCTCAGTAGGTATAAAAAATGTTTATTTGCCCATTCATTGATGATCTGTTATATATCATACAATTCCCTTATAACACAGCTATTATAAACTATGTTGCTCTCCCGACGACTTAGGCCTGGGAATGCTTTGGCTCACACTGTAGCCAAAGTGACTGCCATTTTCCCTTTCTAGGTCCAACTGGTTGCCTCTGAAAACTCTTTTTGTTGTTGCTTTATTCTAAGATTAGCCCTCAGATTCAGGATTAAATGGAATTAACCAAACAAATGAAACTTACTAATTAATAGAGTGCCCTTTCTTCCCAAATCTGTATGGGCCCAAGGATCTTCTTCATCCTCCTTTCCAGGACCACGGAATGAGAAAGATAAACAAAAGAGATGACAGCACAAATGATAGGTAAATAATTGATATGTGAGTTTGAAATCTTCTAAATTGGTCTATTTTGTTACACCTGCCCCATTTGTAAAGCCTATGTTTTAGGAAGTCCAGTAATGACACAATGTTCCTAAAGAAGAATACAGTGTTTTCTTCTCACATTCTGTGACTCAAATTCTATGAACTCAAATTCTGGCAGTCCATGCTTCTTTTAAGAAGAAGTCCATGCTTCTATTACAGAAGAATCAACCATAATCTTCTGGATTATCTTTTAGAGCTATCTCATCTCAAAGCACATATCCCTGTCCATGGAGTGAGGTATAACATAAAGGAGAATTTCAGAATGGGAAGAATACTGGAAAATAACTTTTACAATGTATAGAGTTGATCAAAACATCAAGAAGCTAAAATCTTATCTTAAATCTTAGAATATATTAATAAAACCACAGCTAATTTTTAAATTACAACAAAAAATAGTGGCTATTCAAAATGAAACATAGGATTTATGACAAAGGCAACAATGCAATACAGTGGCGAAAGGATGATTTTTTTCATTTAATGGTGCTAGATGAATAGATATCCATATAGGCAAAAAAAAAAAAAAAAAAACCCCAGCTGAACCTCTGCATCACAACACACAAAAACAAATTCCCACAGATTGAATATCTAAACAAAAAACGTAAAACAATAAAGTTTTCAGGAAAACAAAAACATAGAAGAACATCTCTGTGATATTGGAGTAGGCAAAGATTTCTTAAAAAGGACACAAAAAGCACTAACCGTGAAATTTAAAAACTGGACAAATTTGACTATTTTAAAATTCCTACTTGATGTCAAAAAATCACCACTAAGAGAGTGAAAAATCAACCAACAAAGTAGGTTGCTATTCAGTATAAATATATCTGACAAAGGATTCATATCCAGAATATATACATTTTAAAAACTCTTGGGGGCTGGCCCGATGGCATAGTGGTTAAGTTCACATGCTCCACTTCGGTGGCCTAGGGTCTCAGGTTCAGATCCCCTATGCGGACCTACATACCACTCCTCAAGCAATGCTGTGACAGGGTCCCATATACAAAAAATAGAAGAAGATTGGCACAGATGTTAGTTCAGGGCCAATCTTCCTCACCAAAAAAAAAACCCTCTTAAACATTAATGAGAAAAAGACACACAACCCAATAGAAAAATGAACAAAAGACTTGCACAAGTGCTTCACAAAAAAGAACACAGAATGGCTAATAAGCATGTAAAAATGGTGCTCAATGTCATTAGTCATCAGGGAAATGCAAAAGAAAATGACAGTGTAATACCACCACATACACAAGAATGGCTAAAATGAAAAAGATGGGGAAATACGAAATGTTGAGGAGAATGTAGAGCAACCACTTTGGAAAATTGCTTGGCAGTATATATAAATATTGAACATCATAATATCTTCTGATCCAGTAGTTCTAATCCTGGGTAAATATGCACGTGTCAACAAAAGACATGTTCTAAAACACTTAGCTACACTAATCATACCATTCTCAAACTGAAAATAATACAAATGGCCAGAATCAACGGAATGGGTGAATAGATTGTGATATATTTAGGCAATGAAATATCAAACGGAAGAGAGTAGGAAGAACTCCCAATTACACAGAAGGTAGCTGAAACAAATACTGAGTGGGAAAAAAGCAACATAAAAAGAGCGTAGGCACTATGATTCCATTTATATAAAGACTGTTAGAAGTTTAGGTGATAATTACTCGGGGACACTGGGGTAGGGGATACTGCAAAGGGACATGAGGGCAGATTTCTGGGATGCGTGTAACCTTCTGGCTCTAGATCTAAAGTCTGGTTACATGGCTTTATTCAGTTCGTGAAAATTTACCCAGATGTATCTAAATTAAAAAGTTAAACTGAAACAAATAAAGCAATAATGACACGCAAGGATGAAACATTTAAAACCTACGAGATCAAAATGAACTGCACTTGCCCACCCCCTAAGCCTCGCGCGCACGCACAATGAAGCAAGCACTTCATTGGCTGGAACTAGGTGGCGTACTTCCGGAAGCCGCATGTAAGCACCGCCCCTTCCGTCTCCCGGTCCTCCCGCCTTCCAGCCGTCCAGCCCCGCGGCTTCGTCGGCTTCAGGCCCCCTGGACTCGAGCCTTCGAGGCAGACGGTGCCCCTTGGGCTTGGCAGTCACCTCTTTCCCGCTCGCCGCTGTCGCAGCCGGCTCGCTCCCCGTCGCCATCATGAACATCCGCAATGCTCGGCCCGACGACCTGATGAACATGCAGCACTGCAACCTCCTTTGCCTTCCCGAGAACTACCAGATGAAATACTATTTCTACCACGGCCTTTCCTGGCCCCAGCTCTCCTACATCGCTGAGGACGAGGACGGGAAGATCGTGGGCTACGTCCTGGCCAAAATGGAGGAGGACCCAGACGATGTCCCCCATGGGCATATCACCTCGCTGGCCGTGAAGCGTTCCCACCGGCGCCTCGGCCTGGCCCAGAAGCTAATGGACCAGGCCTCGCTGGCTATGATAGAGAACTTTAGCGCCCAGTACGTGTCCCTACACGTCCGGAAGAGTAACCGGGCAGCCCTGCACCTCTATTCGAACACCCTCAACTTTCAGGTCAGTGAAGTGGAACCCAAATACTATGCAGATGGCGAAGATGCTTATGCTATGAAGCGGGATCTCGCGCAGATGGCAGATGAGCTGAGAAGGCAGCTGGAGCAGAGGAAGGGCGGGTATGTGGTGGGCTCCAGGGAGAACCAGGAGACTCAGGGCAGCACACATCCTGGTTCCGAAGAGGCCTGCCAGGAGCAGAAGATCTCGGCCGCCGACGATAGTGGCAGTGACAGTAAGGAGCCCAGCGAGTCCCCGGAGAGCACCGATGTCCAGGACAGCTCAGAAGACTCAGATTCCGCCTCCTAGAGCCTGCTTAAGGTATTCTCTCTTCCCTGACCCAGTCCCTTCCTAGCCTAAGTCCCTGCACCATACCTCGGCCTGCTCAGTCCCATCCTTCGCATCCCGTTGTAGCCCTACTGGGGTTCCCAGTGAAAACCGCCGGGTGACCCTGCGGAGGAGTGTAGAGGGAGTTGGGGGAAACTCATTGCTCACTATTGAAAATTAATAGGACTCCAGTTTCTATGCTGAAAGTAGATTAAATTCAGGAAAAGAAACAAGATTTATCCTGCCTTTTTGGTATGACATATTTCAGGGCATCCACGTGGTTGAAAGAAATTTCTTCTTTATAGAATTATAGCTAATAAATGCAGAAAGAATGATAGAATTATAAAATTACAGTTTTGCAGCTTTTGATGAAATAATAGATCTAGCCAGCTGTCAGCAGTGGCTAATAGTATTAGGTGAAAGTTGGAGTGCTTTGTGATGATGGGTCAGACTAAACACTTTAAGTCACTGGTCAAGTGTAACGTCACTAAAAGGGAGACAAATATGTGCCTCCTAATGCAATAGAAAGTGCACAGTAACACCTATGAAATATTTTTGCCAGAAGAACATTTTATATATATAATTTATAGTTGTGTGTGTGCATGTGTGTCTATATAATTCATCTTGAATCCAAACAAGGCTCTAGATCTATCTAACATTTTTATTAAAAAAAAAAAAGAGGGACATGTTAAACTATACCATGATGCAATCAGCCGAATCCAGAATGAGAAAATTTTACAGAACAAATGACCTGCTTTCCTCAACAAATAAATGTCATTTTTTAAAACAGAGGAAGGAATTTATAACAACCTTTAGAGAGATATTTACCAAATGCCACCATTCTGGACATTGTTTGGATGCTGATTTAAATAAGCCAAATATAAGACCTTTTGAGACAGCTAGGCAAAATCTGAACACAGCCTGTATGCTGTTAAGCAATTGTTAATAATTTTGTTAGGAGAACTAAATGGTATTGTAGTATTATGTTAAAAAAATTCTTAGCCATTAGAGATACGTACTGAAATAATTAGAGGTGCAATATTATGAGGCCTAGGATTTACTTTAAAAGACTCCAGGAAACAACAACAACAAGGAAAGGTTGAGGATGGGGAAATAGATAAAATAAAAATGGCAACATATGATAATTGTTGAAATTCGGTACTGGGTACTTGCGGGGATCATTATGCTAGTCTTTATTCTTTTGAATGTGTGAAAATTAACATGAAAAGTCAAAGAACAAAAACAATTATACTTCCTAATACACCTTAATATTAATACTAAGCAGCCACTAAAAAGTAGTTTTAAAAGACTTTAATTTACATGAAGGAACTTTGTAACACCTTAAGAATTTCAAGGGTTAGTGAGCTGCTGTCAATTTAGAAATTTTGACTTCTAAACCTAGTCACCTTACCCTTACATGTGAAAAAGGCAACAGCTTTCTCATAACGAACTCCAGGCATGAGTGACATACACTGCATGTAATTAAAATAAATGCTGTTTGGTTAATGTATTTATTCATAAAAATTTTTATTTACCAGGCATGAGACTTGGAGCTTGGTATACAACAGTGATCAGGACGGGCTGATGTCTACATTATGTAGCATCTAAGAATAAACGGACTGTATTTTTTATACATTTTAATGCTGAAACCCAAACTGTATAGCACACTAACCTCATTTTATTTTCACTCACTTATAGTTCCCTAAATTATAAAAATTTACATATAGTAAATTCATCCAGATTAGAAAGAGTCTATCCTCAGAGGAGTCTTTGTGTCTGGCTTTTAATAACCGGAAGGTTTCCTGGTGACTGATTCATTTGGTCTAAGATTAAGATAAAGGCAGCAGAACAGTGTAAAGGGAAGGTAAAATTAAACAACACTTAATGCCATGAGAGAAGAGTTATCAAATTCACACCTGCTTTAAAAACTCTGGAGGGCTCTATCAAGACTATTTTATTTAAATCAACCAGCCTTTAAAAAAATTACCGATTTTCGAATTCATTTATAGAAGGACTTAGGTAATATTGATCTCATCTTTGTGGTTATTGGCTTCCTTCAATTGTTACACTCTAGCTGAGAAAGATTTTAAGTAGAACAGAGCTAATTGGAGATTGCTTTAAAACAATTAAAAAAATATATAAATATATGAAATTTGATGAATTCTGAAGCACTTAATATCTGCTATGAGAAACAAAAATAACTGCCACCCTCGTAGGGGAAGAGAAAATAATAAGACATAAGAAAATTATTGTGTGGCAGTTATAAATCTGTGTCCAAATTCAGGAATAATTGAAATGTTTCTTTATATTATTATAATTAAACTTTATTTCTAAGTTGAAGGAGATGTTTCCTATACTTAGCATCACTGTCCTTCCAGGTTGTTATCTGCTGAGACATCTTCATTGGCCCCATCTAATCTTTGGTCCTCATTATTCACTTTTGGAGCCTTTCCAACCAGAGACCTTTTCAGGTCTCAGGTGCTCTCTGCCCTGTTTGGGCCATTTTGGTAGCAAGGGTGTTAGTCTGTGTAGGCTAACTGTTCTAAAAAATAACCCCCAATTCTCAATAACTTAACACAATAAGAGCTTATTTCTCACATCACAGTTCATTGTGGGTCAGTAGTGTGGGGAGGTGGGGGGGAGAGGAGAAGAGGGGCCCTGTGCCATGAAGTCCAAGGAACCATCTAGAACACCTTCTTAATTTTTGTTCCACAGCCCCCTTTGGCAATCTGGTGAAGCCTGAGGACCCCTTCTGAGAAAACTGTTTTTTAAAAGGCATAAAAATCATATAGGATTACAAAGGAAACCAATTGTATTGAAATATAGTTATCAAACTGTTTTTAAATACATTTATTTATTTATGTGCCTTTTTATTAGCGTATGCAATAAAAAATCTAGCAATGGGTCTAATAGTTACTGTTACTTCAAAGAAAATTTGATTGTAAATGATATTTTGAGATACCTCCAACAGCTGTAATATAATATGAAAAGATGTGATTTTTATTGGTGACAAAGTCACAAGTATTGCTAATACTATTATGCATAGGCACCCGCATTCATCATTGAAGGAAATGCTAAGTTCAGTTAGAAGTTAATGAAAATACAGAATTTTTTTTGTTCCAAATCCAAAGGTCATGGTTCTCCTAAATTCTGTTAATGGATTCCAGGTTAAAAACCCCTGATTCAATGACTCTGCCATTTTCTAGAATTGTGTGTCCTCCACTGGCTCATATACATTCTGCTTGCAGATAAAGGAAGAGAATGCACATAGAGGTTCATATAGGTTTTAAAAGTCAGTCCCATTTCACCAACTAACTGCAGGGGAGGCTAGGAAATAGAGTTTAGCTGTGTGCCCGGGACGAAAAGGAATGAGATGGTAACCACACAGCATAGTTTCTGCAACAATGGGAAACATCCTAGTGGTGCTCTGGGCTATAAGACGTTCTGCTTCTGTGCCCAGCTAGGAGCTTGGGATCATTCTGCTGCTCCCTCTCCATAGCATGGCACAGGGAACTCAGCCAGGCCAGCTAGGGCTGTCTGCTCAGTCATACGACACATATGTCTTCTGCTCTTGTACAAGCCTAGCCATGGGAAATGGATTCTGTCACCTTGCTGCCTTAATGCCTGTCGTTAAAACCTGGGAGAAATGACCCCTCTACTCTGAAACCTCCAAAGTGTCTAAAGTTTCAGTTAGCATTCGTCATGTCCATCCCTTTCACCAGGAATTCACTAGCATATATGCCTAGCTGCCTGAGTAGGAAAAGGCTGCTGTGAAGAAAGAGAGAATAGGAAAAAAATTTTAAAGGTTAATACTACAAAAGTATTACCCTGCCACAATTGTAGCGCTTCCTTCTGTGGAGCTAGAATTCAGATATCTACAGAATAAAGTCCTGAAAGAAATAACTTTTCATTTTCCCTTATCTCTTCTTTTGGGTCTGGGCAACAGAGACAGTTAAAATTAGAAGTGATGGTGAGTAGGGCAGTAGGTGAAGGAGATTGAATGTCTTCATCTACAAAATGTAATAAAAATGACCACTAACACTGTGAGAACTCACTGTGTTACAGGTACTATTCTAAGGACTGTGTGTGAATGGTCCCGTTTAATCCTCGTAATATGCCTCTGAAGTAGGTGCTGTTGCTCCATTTTACAGATGAGAGCTGCATGTAGTACAGATGGTAAGTGGAGAACAGGGATGCAAAGTCAGGTGGTGAGACTTCACCATGGTCAGGATTAAATGAGACAGTTCCTGTAAAGTGCTTAGCCCAATACCTCACGCACAGTTAAGTATTCTGTAAATTGTAGCTGTTAATATAATCTGTAGTAATAGTAACTATTCAGGCTCGTTTCTTTTTTTCTCCACAGTAATCAAATGATAGAATGTTGTGTATGAGCAGCAACAGTTTGCAATCTTGGAAGGGAGATGCATCTAAATGATTAAAATAGCTCTCCCTGACAAGCTGAATGTCAAAGCATTCAGCTGAATCAACGCTCATCAACGGCAAAGTTTCTAGGGAGCCATAGCAATGGAGACAGGTCAGTTCAAAACATGCTAGTTGAGGCCAGAACGCCATCAAACTGATGCTTATCTCCTGACAAGAAATATGTGCTTGATGATTAATAACACAAAAGAAAAAAAATGCAGACATCTTAGAATTTTCCATTGAGCTGGCAATATTGAGTTAACCAAGGTTACTTCAGTGACTCTCCCTTTCTGGTTTATTCTTTCTGTCGCTAAGCTGTCATCCTAACAAAAAGTTGTTAAATCTTCACATGAGCATTCACTGAAATAGACTGTTCTTAATTTTACCAGACAACTAATTATAACTGGAATGATATAATGAAATATGGAAGAAAGTTAGAGACTGACAGGCCTGGTAAATTCCTAGTCTAACCTTACCCCAGATATGCCAGAAACCATAGATTTCAAATGCAACTGCCCTCTGTGAAGATAAAGAGGGGGTTGGGAAGAGATAAAATATTGTTTTGAAATACTAATCAGAAAGATACCATTTGTTGAATTATTTATAATCTCTAACAATGTCACTTTTCAGTCAGTGTGTGATGTACATTTAGGATGACTGAAATAGCCGCTGGGGCAGAGGTAACTGGTAAAAACAGAGGTTTTTCCTAAATTGTGTACTCCCTCTGTGCTCCAGTGTATAGAATCTGCTGAGCTTTGGGATGGAAGAGGTAAAAGAGGATATTAAAAATTCTGTGAAATGGCACTGGTTCAAAGAGCCAGAGAAGGAGCCTTTCTGAAAACGCTCTGCAATGCTATTTCTATAGCTAAATATACTCAGAATATCATGAGATCTTTTTAAAAAGTAAAGCCATCAGAGTCTTTTTTGTGTCCATAAAGTCTTCTTAACAATTAACATATTTCTTAGGCTTCCATTGCCACCTTTAAGAAATTCTAGTAATGTAAAAATTTGAACTTAATAAGCTAATAAATTCAGGGCTATAATTTCATATTTTAAAAGGTTTCTTTATGAAAAATTTCGATACCCTTAAGCAGCAAACTATCCTAGGGCATTTATTACAATGTTATTTGACTTTTTTAATTTAATGTCTTAAAATTATCAAACAGTATTTACTGAGAAAACTAAAATAGCTATATATGATGTTTGGTTTTTATATAACTTCTTTTGCATGGCTGTCTTAACAGTATTTGAAACAAATTGAAAAGGTAATGATGATAGTGACCTAATCTCCCACATCTTATTACTCTTCCATTACAGCAAATATACTTTTTTAAAAATAAGATTTTCTATTATATGCCTCTGACTATCCTGCAACTTGACTTACTGTTGTTATTCTAGAAACCGACTTTTCTGTAATTATGACTTTGTACAAAGATGTTTTTTAACTGGTCTGTGCATCATAGTTAACCTTTATCTTATTACATCTGTGTGCATTTGATAGATGGGACAAGATAATGCACCTTTACAATTGTAAGGTTCTGTTGTTTGGTTTGGTTTTGTTTGTAGTTATTCATTACGGGCAGCAATATTCCACTGGCTTTTCTTTAACCTATATATTCCATTCACATATCACACAAACCTTTCTGCCTTATTAAGGATAAGGTCCATGTCTCATTTATGTGTTTCCTGAACTCCTGGCACATTATTCCTTCATGGTAGGTAGTCAGTAAATATTCGTTGACTGAGTAAATGAAGGAAGGAACTTCCCAAATTACCTACACAAAATTTTAAAAAAGAAAGGAGAGAAAATGTGATAAGGCACTACTTCCTATTACTTAATGTAATTAGGACACTTAAGTTATGAATGAAGAGACATAATGAGTCTCTTGGTTTCATCTCCAGGCCGCACAGAAAAAAAATATGACTTACAGAATTGGACACATTGCATCTGGTTTATCAAAAGCTAAAAAGGCCTTTCATTTCTTTAGAATTGAAATAAATTTCTTCTTGAGTAGAGTAGGATGGGCTAGAATTTGAAGATGGCAACCAAAAGTATCTTGGTTTCTTTAGGTTTAAACTAAGATTTTCGTCTTTCAATGTGCCCCCTCCTCCCCCTTTTCCTGGCAGAATTGGCTTTTAGGTGTCAGATCAAGTTCATGTGTCTTCATGGTAGGGAGGGGAAAGAGCCCTAGATCCATGTGTGAATCTGCGCTGTCATCTGAATTGTCACTGGCTTCCATGGAGAAATATCTAGTCTAGACTGGCTACTAGTATACCTTGTTGATCTGCTGCTAAAGTCTGTCTTTGGTTAACCCAGTATTTTATTCTTTTAGAGTGCTTGGAGCCTACAGCCCTCCCTTGCTGACTTGCTCTCTTTTCATTTCTCAACAGCACTGCAGGTCCTCGTGTCTCAGGCACATCTACCCTCTGAGCCCTGGCTTAGCCTGTCTACTCTGCAGCATCTGCTCTGGGGTCATCACACAGTGACCCCAATGGCTTCTCATTCTCAACAGCAACCTTCCACATGCCCTACTGGGATCATGAAGAAATACCTGGACACAAGAAGCTGCTGCACAGGAGCCAAGGAAGTTTGAGGCCTGCTGCCACAGAACCTTCCTTGGCCTACTCAGACCATGTCGCCATTTTATTCTGTTTGTAGTGGTCCTATGTTGGGTGTGCTTGTCTTGCAAGGGTTGTGTCTTCCTAGAATGCCAAACAGGAAGCAGGGCAAGCTCCTGAAGCTCCTCTGCTTTCAGTTTTGCCATCATTTATCTGAGTTTTTCATCTGTGAGGGGGTAGTCAGGACCATCAAGTCAGACCTCATGCCCCTTCCTCTTCCTCCTCCTTCTTTCCTGGTAGAAGTAGTCTGTTGCCTCTTCCTTTCCCTGGGAACTCGTCCTCTGTCATATGCTCCCCTTTCTTGAGGAGGTATTCTCTTTGTCCTTCCCAGAGGGAGAAGGTGGCGAGGAAGGGCTTCTACTATGCAATCAGAACTTGGAAATTTTAAGAAAAGGACAACCAATAGTTTAATTAGGTCTAGTAGTTAAATTAGATCTAATCGGCTTGTTTGTGTACATTTGTTTTTATCTTTTTCTAATGACCTAACTTGCCGTTTATGGAGTACCTCTAATGTTCAGGCACAATGCTAGGGCCTTTATTAATAAAATATTTGATCCTCTCAGCAACCCTAGGAGGTGGGTATTATTATCCCTGTTTTACAGATGAGGAAACTGAGGCT
Organism: Equus quagga; assembly: GCF_021613505.1. Taxonomy (NCBI): domain Eukaryota; kingdom Metazoa; phylum Chordata; class Mammalia; order Perissodactyla; family Equidae; genus Equus; species Equus quagga. The sequence continues at coordinate 93,284,804 of NC_060269.1, forward strand.
CAAAGAAGGGAAGTAAATATCTAGGATATGAACCCAAGCCTGTTTGAATTCAAAGCCAAAGGTCCTTTCACTTTCCTACTGCTACTATTTGCATTTTATTTATAAAAGTGTGAAAACTCTAGCAAAACAGGAGAATCTACAGTTTTAAAATGTTAGGTCTTGACTTAATACATGGCAACCAAATGTCATTTGTAAATATTTATATAACCCGGCATTATAATCCCATTTACTGTTTTTCTCCAGTAAAAATAAGTGAAGACAAAGTGCTTTGACCTCTGCAGTAAAAGTCACCAGATAAATCCAGAGTTATCGTTACTTAACCTTCTTTTTATATACACTGAATGTGAATTACCATAGTATGTAACATTTCTCATGTTTAAATTTTTATGAAAACTAGTGTCTGGTTTTAAGTCAAAGCTCTGATGTTAACCATCTGATGACGAGAGGTAAATCTGTTTTCTGTAATCGTAATCAGCCCTGCTAAGCACTTCTTACACATCTGCCCCAGTGCACTCTAAGAATGCCTACCTAATAGGAGATGATTGCCTGAGGCAGATATGAAAGGTTTTTTTCCTACACAATAAGGATTTGCCATTTCCTTTGCCAATACAAACCTCTCATCTATCTTTCCATCTTTCCTTTTTTACTTTTTAATTTTCTCTTCCAACTCTAAAACCATTTTATTCCTTCCCCTCAAGCATGTGTTTATCTCTTTATTTTTAAATATTACAGCTTTCTAACATCTGTCTCTAGGGCAGCATAATCTTACTGATGAAATATTCCATGTTTTCCTTGAGCCCTTGTCAATATGTCTTCGTGTTAACAGCTTAGCAGATGGAGAAACAGAAGGAGTAGCCTCAGCTTACCTGAATGATTTCTCTCCAGCACCAGGCACATTACTGTCTCGAGTAACTTGATGATAGGAATTGGAGTAATTGGAAAATAAGAAATGATACCTGACTTTTGCAGTGTTATTTACTAAAACTCTTGGCTGCTTTTCTTTGTTACAGTGACATCCTTTTTCCCAGTCTCATACCAGGAGAAGGCAGAATTATAGCAACCTATCTAGTTTCAACTGTGCCTATTTAGATAATGAAAGTAAAATAAACAATAATACTAATATTGCTTTGGACATAAATTAGCATGTTCCCCAGTGGTTCCAGGGTAATAACATGATTTAGCAGCAGCAGTGGCTTTGTGTAACACTGAAATTGTGGGAGCCTGTGATACTGCTTTTTGTAATAGCATTGTTCTTTTTACATAGGACAAATTATTGTTTGTTTTTTTTAATGGACTGACTGCTTTTCACCTAAGTACAATCCTGGAGAGGCCAAAGCAAGACTGAAGCAGGGATGTAGAACAGTTCACGGTGAATGCTCCTGTCCTAGCTGGAGAGAATGACCCTCTCCCCGTCCTTTACGTGTTGCTTTAAAGAAGCTACTGGGTGGGCTCAGGTCTGTCAACAAATTGTTCAGAAATATTAATCATCAGGATGCAAAGTTTTCTTTGGCTAAAAGAGAGAAACTTGTGAATGAAGCCTGTGAGTTACCTACCTAGAATTTCTGTGATTTTTTTCCTTTGGAGATAAGAACAGGGGCAAGAGCTGATCATCTAAAATAAAAATAATGGGGTGTGTGGATGTGTGGGAGAAGTACGGAGTAGTGCTGGAAGTCAGTCCAAAACCTGGGAAAATTTGGAAAGGATCAGGACTCTCAAATAGGAAAGAAGTTTTCTCAAATTTTTACGTGCAGATGAGTCATCTGGGGGATCATGTTAAAAATGTAGATTTTCTTTCAGTGGGTCTGGGGTGGGGCCTGAGTGTCTGCATTTCTAACTAGTTCCTAGACAATGCTGATGTTACTGGTCTAGTCACCACACTTTGACTAGTAGGAGTCTTAAAGCTCGTCTCCAACCCTGGAACTGCAGTCCAGACCACCTGTCACTAGCCTTTAGGTCAGTTTGGATTAGTCCCTAAATAATTCAGAATCCCATTCTTAAATACAGACTCATACAAATCCTGTTTGTCTGTGGAATTTTGTCACATAAAGTCAATGACCAAATAATTTCAATAAAAATTCCAGATATATTTCATCAAAATGTGTACAAAAAATTTATATATACATTATATGAAATGTATTGATAATAATCAACATTACATCTATTATATTAGAATGCTTTGATATGTTAATATTTCCTCATCTTTCACTTGCAAACAAGTGAACAGTATATGAGATTTTTAAAAATTTCACTTTTACCTATCACTCAATTTGTTCCAGTGTGTTCACTGATCCGCATATTACCCGAGACACAGAATTTTTCCCATGCTGACATTTGACATAGAATTTGAAAATGAACACCTTTTGTTTTTTTTACATTGGTTAGAATCAGATCTGTACGTGGGTGGAGATGGTGTGGGAAACACACTCAACAGAGATTTCCCTTGCAGGGGCAGGGGTAAGAGTTTCTAGGTTTCTAGCCTAGGGTTTCTCAAAGTATAGTTCATGGGCCTACTGCATCAAAATCAGCCAGGTGCTACGTTAAAAATGCAGCTCTTTGACTCCAGCTCAGATTTACAAAATCGGAGTCCTGTATTTTTAACAAGCCTCCAGGTGACTGTCTTGCATACTGCCATCTGAAAATCACTGACTAGTACAAGGCGTTGAATTCTCATAAAGGTAATTTGAAGGGCACGCTTTCCATGGTGTTACTCTCCAGATTTAATTTGTCAAAGAAGCAAAAAACTCAAGATATAACAAATTTTTGTTTATTTTAAAACAAATATATGGGAGGGTTGAGGAGGTAAATGAGAACTCTGTACTTTCTGTTCATTTTTCTGTAAACCTATAACTGCTCTAAAATAGTTTAATTAAAAAATAAAATATACACATAGAATTTTACGTGTGATCATTTGATACATGTATATGATTATACATATATTTTACATAAATATGATTGTATCATGTATTTTTAGAGCTTGTTTTTTGTCATTACTTGCCCCCTCATTCTTTCCCCAATCCACCCACATCACTGTTTTCCCTGGTTTTATCCTTCTGTTTTTTCTCCAAGTTCTAGTCAAGCAAACAATAGCTACAACTTGGCAGTAGTGGTGGGCAGCACAAGCTTGACGAGTGAGAACACTCACACATCACACTGAAATCTTCTTGTTTCCAGAGAAAAAGCTCAAATGTTGAAATTTCCAGTTAAAACCAGACACCAGGCCAATCTGGAGTCACATGCTTTTCTACTCATGTGTCATTAGCTCCTCATACCCCATCAACATTTGGGCATTCTGAGTTAGAGCTTTAGTAACAGTACTGGGCCAAAAAAGCCAATGAAACAGACCAAACAACTTATCAAGGTCCTTTCTCATGCTTTTTCCTAGACATGAATGCTGCTTTGAAATCTTAAGACACAGATCATTTCCTTCAAGCACACTTGAAGGGTTTTTTAAACACCAGGTTTCCTTATATGGATATAGGAATTTGTGAAGTTCTGAAAAAAAAAAAAAAAAAAGACGTTTCATTATAAATCAGTCATACATTGCTTTCCTAACCAAAATTAAGATAGATTTTGCACTGTAAGAGTGGGATCATCACGTCAACTACATATTATAAAAGCTTGCCTAGTGAACATAGCCCTTAGCAAGTTGAGCAATTTTCACAAGAGGTGGTTTACTAGAGTGGGAAACCACAGACCCCGGAGTCCAAAGGATTACATTTTAGTCCTACTTTGGCTTATTACTACCTGAATATCCTCTGGCACGTCAATGTTCTCAGTTATAAAATAGAGATAAAAATAACTCATTGCCTTCAGAGTTACTGTAATGCTTTGTAATGTTATTGTAATGAGGCAGTGTAAGAAAAACCTCATTGTAATTTGTTAAGATGTATAATGTTACTGTTAACATTTTTACTTTCAGAGCTTTTTATCCCCAAATTCAAACTAGTGCAAAGTAACAACGATCATTTCTTTTTCCCTCTCTAGCTATCCAGAAAAAAAAGAAATCAGTGTTTTGGCAATGATGAATGTGTGCATGTGCGTGAATATTTTAATATTTTAAGGGATGAAGTATGAGGAAGGGAGTGAATTCCTGTAAATGTGGCAAATCAACTCTATATATTCATTTAAGAAGAAAAGGGACTTAATAAAAGTTGTTTCTCTCTTGCTTTCTATGACCCAAGCATTCACATGTGATAAGATTATTCAGTACAATTCTAATTGGAAAACATTTGGGTCAGTTTTGCTAAAAAACAGACGTTTCTGTTTTTGATAAGGAAAAAGCATAATAGTGGCTTATCTTAGAATGTAAAGCTTGTAGAATCACCCTGTAATTCATGGCTTATCCCTGAGAATTCAAAGCTTTATGAAGTATAAACCTTTTCCAGGACATGGTACACACTGTCTTATGTCAGATAGGGTTAGGCTAAGCCAAGGGCATAAATGAATTTTCACTTTTTCACCCTAATTTCTTCTTTCATCCCTGATACCCAGCATTCTATCATTCTTTTCTGGCTTGAGTTGTACACCCCTCTCCTAAAGTAGAATTCCTTCAAAATACCCCACATTCTTATATCACTTCTTCGACTACTTTTCCCCTTCTGCTCCAACTTCCCATAGAGAGAGAGATAGATTGGTCCTGCATCATAGCTAGTAGTAAGCAATTTTTTAAAATTCACACCAAATTATTAGTAACTGGAAGCTTGGTCCTTTAAAGAATATTTATATTTAATACAAAGAAATCTCTGATTGATAGGATAACCCTGCTTCATCAAGATCCTTCTCATTCTGTTTCTTAGAAGATCTAAACTGACACTCCATGGGGGGTCCTGCCATTCGGGCTCGCAGTTTTCAAAGGGAAGGAAGAATGCATTTCCTGTCTGAGCAAATAAAGGCATAGGGTACTAAGTAAGCAACGTGTGTCTTCAAAGCCCTGAAACTTGCTTTCCTGCATCTTTCCTCCAGTTCTTTCTCCCATATCTTCAACAATCTTAACATTTCAATTTCTACATCCATAAAATAGGAATAATTGTAGGGTTGCTATAAGGACTGTGAAGTTGTCGTAAGGGTTAAATAGGAAAATTCATGTAAATTACCCAGACCAATACCCAGAAAATATTAGATGCACAATAAATATTGGTTTCAGCTACTTCTTTTCTAATTCATGAGTAAACATTTTAGTAAGGCTAATAATTCCAATAAGGATTTTATGTTTGAATATCATTTTATGCAAAAAGATTATTCGGTGATCATAAGCTGTTTCTGTCTGTCCAATCTCTTCTCCATTCTCTTCTGATTTATCTCTGAGTGTGCCCAGACAATAGCAGGTGCTCAAGTAAAAGCATGAATGAATGAAAAGGAAGGGTTCACAGATGAGGAATAATTGAGCCAAAGAAAATTTTTCCAAATCCCACTTTATATCAAACAATGGTAGAACAAGAGTCCTTTACAATCAAATAATAAATGTTATTTTAAGAAGAAAACACTCCATTGCAGTTTTATGTCAATAGTAAAGTACTTCTGTTTCTACTGTTTTCAAATCTGAAAGCCAAATAATATTATCCTAATGTTCCCTTGCACAAAGGTAAAAATAAGAGGTACAAATAACTAAGAACACTTATCAAATCTGCTAATCAAGATGTGTTTCCCCGAATGTAATGGCAAAAATTCATTGAAAGAGAGAAAGCATGACTATCAATGAAAACCAGGATATTGCAGACCCAGTTTTCATTTTGGAAATAAAACCAAAATAATATTTGAAATGTTTTAAAAATACCACATAAAATGTGTTTTTCATAGGTGTTTCTTTATGCTTTTGAAAGGGAAAGAAATGGCTAAACTACCATTTCATTCTTTGTGCAGAACAAAGTCTGTTTTGTCTGTTAAAAAAATAAATTAGCAATAATCTCCAAGAAATCATCTTGACCAGCATTAATGACTAGTTTGGTAGTTAACAGCCTGAGGCATAGCCAGAAGCCATCAAGGCTCTTGGGGAGGGAAAAAAGGTTGGGGTATTGTGGTTACCAGTAATTAACTATAGGTATGAATCAAAACTTCCTAAGAAAAGAGATAAAAGTTACTCTAGATGATTCTATCTGTGTTTATCTTTCATATACCCCTCCCCCATCTTTTTTAATAAATAGGAAAAGAGGATTCTGCCATCATTTCACAAACCAGGTTGGATTGGAAATAATTCGTTTAATGAAATGGGGACACTCAAGGGACCAATTAATGCCTTTTCAAGCTTAGACTATACAACTATAAGAACCACTTTAAAAAAAAAACCCTCAGTCTAACACATTAGTTGATTGTTGGTGAATTGAAACTCAATCATGAGATCATAAGGATTTTTTGGAGCTTTTTTTTTTCCAGTTTTTAATCCTATCTCAATAAAGGTAAATACATAAGGATTATAAATAAACAAATCTGAAGTAATATAGATTGGGGGAACCTCAAGAGGGTCAGGAGATAATGAAGATTATACCTCAATATTGGGATTATGATGTTAGTTCTTTATTTCAATAAAAGTGGATAGAGATCTTTCATATCAGGGACAGGGCTTAGCTGTAAGGACAAAGTAATCTTCTGGGAATTATGCATACAGGCTTCACATCATTTTTATTGGATGGCTGATGAACTGGAAAACTCCAGGATAGCCAGGCTTTAATTTGTAATCTTAATTTTCATATAAATCGGTACATTTCAGGGGGAGGGCGTGGAGGATGCGGGGGCCTTTGATGCTTGCTAGCCTTGTGTAATAAGACAGCATTGAAGCACAGCCTGCAGTTCTAACTCATCCTGTATCTGATTCTGTCTTTTCCTCTATCCATCTGTCTTCCATCTTTACATCTATCATTTAAAGAAATTTACAGCCTGCAAATACCAGAGAAGCTAATGTTAGTGCAATCTTCCCTCCAACTCCTCTTGGAATGATCTATAGTAATCTACTGATCGTAGACATGCACACTATAATGTACAATAATTTAGTCTTCAGCCAGGAAAATCACTGCCATTGTTTTGCAAGCATGCATTAATAAGGTTTTTTTCTTCATCTTTGTATCCTTTTTAAAGCCTATAGGCCATGAGAGAACACTAGTTTCCCTTCATAAAACAATGATCTTGGTGTTTCCCATATATACTTTCATATCCATAAGATTATATACGGGCAAAGTCATCCAACGAGAACATAGTAATGATTGATTTATTCTTCATACAGAAACTTGGCCCATATATTTCCAATATAGAATGCAGATGCCCTTCACAGTGTAAAAGAAGCAAAGTGCTATTGAAGAGAATATTTTGGAAATATATCAATAAAATGGACTTTTCTCTCTAACTTGTTCTAGCCTCTTACATCATAAGTAAAATAGAATATTCATGCAAAATTATCCTAATCAAAGAATATTTGAGTTGAATCGATCTTAGAAAACAAGTAATATACAAAGGAGAAATGATTTGCTCACAAGTGCATATTTTCTCTCCCCCTTTCGAATAATGCTTCTACAGCTTTGCCTTTCAATTTAAATTTTTTCTGTTATCGTTTGGTTGTTTTACCAGCTATTTTACTTCCTGGTCCAAAAATAATATGCCTTGACATTGACTACTTTCTTTCCATATGCCTCCCTTTTCAGAAATTCTGACGTAAGTTTTGTCTCTATTTAGGCTAGAATGGTACAACAAATCTCAATCAATTAATTCATCTATCCACTGCTTCAAGCATTGTACAGAGTAATAGGTATATTCATAGGATATGTGGTATTTTACCTTAAGGAGCTCATGACTTAGTGGGGAGATAGACTTGTCACAGAAAACCCTGAGAAGGTTTCCAGGAAGAAGTGACATTGGAGCTGAGATTTAAAGACAAGAAGTTAGCTAAGCAAAGATAGTGATGAGGATACAAATGGGATAGAACAATACTTGTAAAGGCAGAGTGAATGAAAGGGAATTGGGCACATCATGTGGGAGTGGAGTTGACAAGGGTTTATAAAAATGAATGAGCCTAGTGAGGTATAACTTGGTAAATGTTAGAACCTCAAAGGAAAAGATATTGATACAATCTTCAACTAAAGGTATGAATCTCTACTATGAAATCCATTAGCATTTACTTGAACAACTCCAGTGACTGGAAACTCATTACAATAAAAGATAGCTGGATTTATTTTTTAAATTCTGGTATTTAGGAAATTCCTAAAAATTTCTAATTTTATAGAATTAGAAAGCATATAACATATAGCTTTCCATTCTAGTTCTGTCTTCTTGACCCACACAGAGTATGATTAATCTCCCTTTCATATTACTATCCTTGAAATATTTGAAGACATTATGAAGTCCTTCAAAGGTCAGTTGCTTAAAATGTTCCTTATTCATAATAGTTTTCAAAATTTTTAACATTTGATTTCTCTTCTCCAGATTTGTTCCTTTTAAAGTGTGGCATCTGAAAAGAATGCCTATTTAATCCTAAATAATAGTAATAGTAATAGTAATAATAATAGTAATAGTAAAAGTCCTAAAATAGAACTATTATCTAAAAGTAATAGTCCATGTTTAGCATGACCTGTACAGTGCAGAGAGGGAATAGCCAACTACTTTTTTCTAATCACTCTATTTCTATTTTTGTGGCTAATTTGATTTAGATTTTTGGGGAGACATATTAATAATTCGTACAGAACTTTTATTCACCTAAAATGCTAAAGTCCTTGCTATGTGTGCCGCCATTTAGCCACATCTCTGCTGTCTTCTATTAATGTAACTGGGTTTTTGAACCAAAATCCAGAACACTACTTTTATCCTTACTCAAGTTCATTACTTTAACTCTTCACTCCCCCATATAACAAGTACCAAGATGTCTTACATATGATACAGTGTAAAATTTGCCAAATTAGGGAAATGCAATATTATTATTGTGAACAATCATTTGTATTTTAACTAAACATGAGGGACTGAAGACAACAATACCCAACAAATGCCAACAGTTAAAGTAGTTCTTTTTTTTGGGGGGGGAGGGAGATTAGCCCTGAGCTAACTGCTGCCAATCCTCCTCCTTTTGCTGAGGAAGACTGGCCCTGAGCTAACATCTGTGCTCATCTTCCCCCACTTTATACATGGATGCCTACCACAGCATCGCATGCCAAGCGGTACCACATCCACACCTGGGATCCGAACCGGCGAACCCCAGGCCGCCAAAGCAGAATGTGCACACCTAACCGCTGTGCCACCAAGCTGGCCCCTAAAGTAGTTCTTAAGTTCAATAAGTACAGTACAAATATTTAAATATTCAGATATTTCTCTTTAATCTTTAACCTCTAAGTTGTAGATAGTGGATGGATCCATTCAGGATTAAAAGTGGGTTCATTCATTGACATATTCCTTCTGCTCTCTCTATATAGCAAAGATGGATAAAATATCAAAAAAAATGACCAAAACAACTTAGCCAGACCAATAGTAAGACAAGCATCCTTGTGAACCAAAAGAAAACAGAAACTCAAAGGACACATGCACCATAAGCCACAGGTGTGGAAGCAGGTAGTGGCAGACAAGCATCCTGTGGGATGATAGGAAATACAAAGGTTCCAGGGAAATCTCTTGATAAAAGCTGGAAAAGTGTTGCCAACTTAATGGTTCAGATAACAGATTTATAGGGAGTTGGGTGGTGGAGAAGAATGTAGTCTATTTCCTAGAAACTAAGCCAAGCCAGTCGACATCTCGCAGTGATGCCCCTGCAAGCAGAAAGGAATAAGGCCTGGTTGTAGTCTCAGAGACTGTGGGTCTGTGTGGCGGCAGCTTCCTTTCTACCAAATCATTAGGCAGAAAGGTAAGAGTAAACAAAAAGTTCATACAATCAGACAACAAAAAGTGAATTCCCTCCAGAAAAAAATATAAATATCTAAAATATCACACAAATTTAACTGGGTTATCAGATTAAATTCACAAAAAATAAAATTTGGCCATATGCTGCTTACAAGAAACATATCTAAACTATATGTCATTCAGCCTATTTCTCCAGGAACCCTAATACTGCTCAATGGGTTTATATACAAAGTGTCCATAGCGTCAGGGATGGAAGTTATGTATGCGTTCAACATGATTTTCCTCTCATCAGGGCTAATCTGACTACCACCACTGCAGAGTGCCCAACATGGTAGCAAAATGGTCATATTGGATCCTTTCTCCTATGGAGGGCATGGCAATTTGCCTTTATAGGAATATAAACTTATTCTGGATTTCCCTAGTCTACAGCACTTCTACCAATACCGTTATCTGTGGACTTAAAGAATGCTTTATTCATTGCCATGTAATGCTACACAAAATCATTCCTGAACAAGGAACCCATTTTACAGAAAAGGAATTGTAGCAATGGGCTCATGCCCATGGAATCATTGGTCTTACCCTATGCCCCATCTTCCAGAAATGGCTGGTAGAAAACAACAACAATTGAACTGAAAGCTCAGTGGTATTCAACCTTGAGAGTCTGGGGAACTTTCTGTGAGAAGCAGTATATGCCTTAAACCAGGGGCCAAGGTGTAGTGCTATGTTTCAACAGTCAGAATGTACTGGTTTGGAGTCCAGGGGACAGAGGTGGTAGTGGTCTTTTTCTTACTATACATAATAATGCAATTAAATAACTTGCTTCTCAACCCTGCTATCTTGGCTCAGTGGGTTTAGTGGTCCTAGTGTTCTAGAGAGGAATGCTTATATCAGACACATTAAATTAGAACCTGTGACTTCCCCTGGCCATTTTGGGTTCCTCGTGCATCTAAACAAGCAAACCATTTTGACCAGGATGATTGATATCATTTTCCAGAAGGCAAGTTGGGTTGTTGCTATACACTGGGGCAAAGAAGACTCTGTCTGGAACCCAGGGCTCTCACTGCAACACATGTTAGCACTCTCTTGCTTAAAAGTACTGGCCAAAAACTGCAGTAACTTCACAACTCATATCCTACAGGCATAAATGTTTGAGTCATCTTACCAGGTAAATCCTTCATCCAGCTGAGGATCAGCAGATGGAGAGAAGAGCATAGAATAGGTGTGTGTCTTAGTGTGGCTAAGATACCCTGCTCTATACTGTGGAAGGCTGACCTCTATGGATTACCTTGACGGGTTCCCTTGCCCTTCGGTTTCTAGTCGGATGGGTCAACGAGACCGAGTAGAAAGAGAAGAGAGTAGGATATCTCCTCCTGGCTCCTCTTCCCCAGCCTCAGTTTGGAAGTTTGCCTCTACCTATGGCTACAGCTCTTGTCCAGCACACGCTCTCCCACGACTACTTCTTTCTTCATATTCTGGTAATAGTTCCCTCCCCTTTCTCCTTCAGGCCCGGGAATGGTAATGGCTTCCTGATGTGGCTACATCACCCCTTGTTGGTCTCTTGTTCTTCTCACGCCTTTATAAACAGACCTTCGTTAAACTCTCTTCAATCACCCTTTTTGAGTGTACCATGTGTTTACTGACAGCACCAAAGTCAATCCACCTTTATATCTCTAGATATCCTTATGTCTCTAACTTTACTTAATCTGTTTATTATACTTATTACATTAGCTTTAAATAATCTCTCCATGTTACAAAGAAAAAGAAATCAGCATATTTATACGACCTCTTACTGCTCTCCCCCTCATCACCTCACTTTTGTTGGATACATAATTTCTATATTGTCCAAGTTTTTAACATTTCCATTCTAATTTTTACCATAATTCTCACACACTTGTTTTAATCTTATTTCCAGGGACAATGGATTCAAATCTCAGTCACTCCTTTTGCTGTAGTTTCTTCATTCATCAAAGGAAGACTGAAGTTAAAAAGAACTTGAAAAGCTCTATTTCCTGAGTTCCTATATGTTCAAAATTGTTGCCTGTATGTTGAATTGCAGTTTGTCTAGATAACGATTCTTGGATTACCCTTTTTTCAAGGAGTTAATTGGCATTGATTATTCCACACTTAATTGCGAGTACTGATATAGAGAAGTCTGAGGCTATTGTGCATTTTCCTCATTAGGTCTCTTGATCTTTCTATCTGGATGCAGAATATATATAAATATATATTGAAACTGCAAAACTTTACTAGGATAGGTTTCGGTGTTGATCATTCTGTTTTATTTTTTCCCTTGGATATGGCATATGCATTCTATCTGTAGATTGAAGCCTTTATTTTTGGTGTAAGTTATCTTGAATTATATCTTTAAATATTTGTTTGGTTACATTATTTTGGTTCTCTTTATCCATGACACAGACTTGCCTATCTTCCATATCTATTGTTTTCTTTCCTGTCTTTTAAAACTATGTGTATTTTAACTTCATTTTACATCTTGTCTAATTCCTACCCTTACTTGTGCCTGTGTTTTCAGAAAAATCTATTTCCCTTTGTGCTGCTTCCAATCTGGCTCATTTCTATAGTATTTAATTTTTTTCCTTCTACTTCATTCCTGAATTTTGCCAGTTTTATCGACTTATCAGTAAGGACCTTTGCAGAAAAGGATGGCACACTCAAATTGAAGAAAATTAATAAAGAGATTATCTATAAAGGTGAAGGCAGAATGAAGGGAACCCACGAAGATTAGTGCAGTACCCCTGGGGCCACTGTTACCAACTATAGGTCTGAAGGGGCAAGGGGAGGGAGTGGTAACTGGAACCCAAAAAGAGAGGTATCTTAAAGGAGCTCTTCATGGGCCAGGCTGGTTGTGTAGTGATTAAGTTCTCCTGCGCTGCTTCAGTGGCCCCGGGGATCACCAGTTCGCATCCCCGGCCCAGACCTACGCACCACTTATTAAGCCATGCTGTGGCAGGTTCCCCACATGTAAAGAAGAGGAAGATGGGAACAGATGTTAGCTCAGGACCAATCTTCCTCAGCAAAAAGAGGATTGGTGGCAGATGTTAGGGCTAATCTTCCTGGAAAAAAAAAAAAGGAGCTCTTCACTTAGTCAAGGGACCCAGCCAGCCCAGCATAACCCCACAGGAGGAGTCAAGGGAATAAATACCTTAACCTACTTTCCTCTCTCCCTCTGTTCTTCTGCTAGTACTCTCAGTTGGCCAAGTCCAACTAGAAGCTAGAAAAGCAAACCTTTGGAAGTAGCTCTGAGGTCAGCTTCCTGGGGCACAGATCAGGGTGGTGGGTGGGGAGGGGGCATCTTTCTTGAGCTCTTATAGCTCCACCGTGTCCTTTTCTTTTTCAGTTATGATTGTCTCATTAAGGTTTTTTACTCGTTCTTGATAACGTATTTGGTTAAAATTTTTATTTCCTCCATGGTACAGTTTTCTTGGGGAATGCTCTTCATCTGTTATTTGTTGTCCCTGTTTCTTTACTTCTTTTTTTTCCTTGTAATAGCTTTGTTTAGAGCCTGTGCTGGTCCCTGCTATTATTATCACTCACCTCTCACATGAGTACCCGCCCCATCAGCCACGAGGAAGCTTTCAGTGGGAGAGGGGATAAGGCTGTGTTGCAGCCTCCCAGCGATTCTGCTTAGGACAGAGTTGCCTGTGTGAATGAGTTATTTTAGCTTTTACATCTTCCCTGCTAACAAACTGCGGCCATGTTAACAATATGAAGTGTCCTCCTCCTCTTTACTACAATCAGAGGTTACCGTCTGCAAATATGGGTTGTTCAGGTGATTCCTCAGTCAACCCTGACTTCCAGTCATGCAGAGACGTTCCCTATTCCCACTGTTGCAAATAAAACACATGTTATTTTCTATTCCAGTGTAGCATACTTATCTGAGAGACTTGTGTAGAGCTTTTGCTGAGCTCTGTCACTATGCAAGTCCTCTCGTCACATGTGCATCTGTCCCAGTTCACTGGGCCTTTAGTGCTTTTGGCGGTTCCTTTGTTCCGACTTTGTTATTATTGTTTTGAGGTTCCAAGTATCTCCCAGTTCTATTAGAGATCAACTTTGCATTACTTTTTTCTCCTCATTCTTTTTTGGCTTTTGGATGATTTCTTATAAAAGAAGGGAAAAATTCATAGACCTTACTCCATCATTTTCAAACCAGAAATCACATGTAGCCTTTTGATCTTCTAACAACCACATGTGTAAAGAACACATAAGGCTCATGCTCTACCGTATAAAAGAAAAAGGCGCTGGCCAAAGCTGAAAAGGCACGCCTCATTACGCATGGGAACATTTCCAAGTGCTGAGTGTCTCTAAGTGACTCTAGTTTAACATTTCCCCCATGCTTGAGAGGTGTTTTCATTTTTCAAAGACAAATCATCTGTTGCCCAGCCCATTTGTCTTTGTTTGTGTTCTGAACTCTTCATAGATGCACAGTCCTCTGAAATGTCAAAATACTACCTTCAGAGCAGAAAATAGATTCTCCCAATCATATCTTATCCTCTTATCCTCCAAAGCTCCCAGTTTGCCGGTGAAGTAACATGAAAGTTGATATAGATAAATTCTGTGACTGTAATCCCAATTGGTAGGCACACTCATCTCTTAAACAGTTTGTCAACTTGGATTTATCTTCAGGGAAGGCATATAAAGCATCGTTTACATAAATAACACGGAGCTTTGAGTTGGACAAATATCAGGGATGAGTAACTGCCCTGGAGTAGACCTATTAAATCAATCACTGGGGCTCAGACAATCAGAAAAGCATTGACTATAGCCATACAAAACCTGATCACAACATAATCTTCCTCTGCTTCTTGATGAGGTAACAAAATATGCCGTGTTCATTGAACAGCTGCTTTCATAAGGAGAGCAATAATGAAAAACTCTCCCAGAACCTTCAGTACTTGCACATGGAAACAAGCTTTTCAGTGAGAAAATTAAAATGCCAACAAGATTTATACTTACCTATGTAGATGTCCTGCAGTGTTGAACATGTTCCAATACTTTTAAAGTGCAAGAAAGAGAAACAATGTCATTTTTTAAAGTACTGTTATTGAAAAATAAAAGTAGTAGGCATGGTTCCTGTTATGGGCTGAATTATGTGTCCCCACAGGATTCATGCGTAGAAGTTCTAACCTACGGTACCTCAGAACGTGACTCTATTTAGAAAAAGGGCCTTTAAAGAGGTAATTAAGAGGTCATTATGGGGCTGGCCCAGTGGCACAGTGGTTAAGTTCGCACGTTCCGCTTCTCGGCGGTCCAGGGTTCGCCAGTTCAGATCCCAGGTGCGGACATGGCACTGCTTAGCACGCCATGCTGGGGTAGGCGTCCCACGTATAAAGTAGAGGAAGATGGGCATGGATGTTAGCTCAGGGCCAGTCTTCCTCAGCAAAAAGAAGAGGATTGGCAGTAGGTAGCTCAGGGCTAATCTTCCTCAAAAAAAAAAAAAAAAGAGGTCATTAGAGTTGGCCCTAATCAATATGACTGAGCCCGAATCCTTCTAAGAAGAGGAGATTAGAACCCGACACACACGGAGGGAAGACCATGTGAAAATACAGGGAAAAGACGGCCATCTGCAAGCCAAGAAGAAAGACCTTAGAAGAAACCAGTCCAGCCAATACCTTGATCTCAGACTTCGAGCCTCCAGAACTGTGAGAAAATAACTTTGTGTCGTTTAAGCCACCCAGTCTGTAGGACTTTGTTATGGCGGCCCTAGGGAACCAATACAGCTCTGTTTCAGGTAAGTAATGAAATGAAGATAGAAAGGCCCAAAATTAAGTCACCTCTGCCTTGCTCAGAGAAAATTGGTGTAAACATCCAGCTTTTCAGTTATTACCTATGGAAACCAATGTTCCCTTAAATGCTTCAACTTTGGCTGTGAATATTCTCCCATCACATCCTCTCTATTAAGAAGAGTGAGTTCAAAAGGGGCTTGCCAGAGCTGCATAAAGAAAGCATGAAAGCATATTCCCACATAGAAATATCTGGTTTTACAAATGAGTTAACTCTGAAGAAGTAGATATACAAGTAGTATCTGCTATTTCACCATTTCAAAATGGGTGTAAGAAGAGATGTGTAAATTACAAGTGAAAAAGTGATGGAAAATAGCTTTTCAGGGATTATAGGGTTATGCCAGTTCAGATTCTTTTTAACTTTTTTTTTTTTAGGAAGATTAGCCCTGAGCTAACAAAATCTGACACCAATCCTCCTCTTTTTGCTGAGGAATCCTGGCCCTGAGCTAATATCCGTTTCCATCTTCCTCTGACGCCTGCCTCAGAATGGCTTGACAAGTGGTGTGTAGGTCTGCACCCAGGATGCGAACTGGCAAACCCCGGGCTGCCAAAGCGGAACATGCAAACTTAGCTGCACCACACGGCTGGCCCCCCAATTTCAGATTCTTTTAATAGTACCTACAAAATAATAAAAAGATGCCTAGTTTGAGATCCTCTTATTAAAGATGACATTTTTTTGTCTTCCCCAAACATTCCATCCCTTTAAGTGTCCTGATAACGAATAGATAAATGAAAGGATCACATCTCCTTGCTTCTATGTTTGTATGAAATGCTTCTCCATTTCATTGCCTCCTAGCAAATGAGAGCAGGAAGTGAAATAAAACTTTTGGGGGTCAGGGTATCACTCGCATGAAGCAAACACGTCTTAGCATCCTACTCAGATGCACATCTTAGGAAGAAGGCCCTGTTCACTCGATCCATGCTGGCTTTTCTGGAGCACGTGAACAATCTTTCAAATGATTTGGGAAATTTTAGGTACATCAAACTCTACTAAATCTAGATCTCAGAACACCCAAAATGAACTCATTACCATGTGACTATAGCAGTTGGTAATGTTTTACTTTGGGAAATACATGGAATATAAACAAATTTTTTTAAAAGACAAATTTTTAATGGCCTTGTTTTCCAAGATTTCTTGGACAAATCTTTAAGATCTCTGGAAAATGTTTTATCCCAGTTATTAAGCACCACTTCATTTCACGCAAGATTGGGGTGGGGGCCTCTGTTTGAAAATAAAGTCCACCCATGGCAGTGCTGACTTATCTTGTCATGTGTCAGATGTGATCCAGAAAAGATATGGGTCCATCCCAGCAGCATTCTCTACATGAAGAACCAAACCACATACTGAGAAAGAATTCAGCCCATGAGGAGAGGCTACTGCTGCTATGGGGAATATGACTGAGAGATGCGAATCTGATGACAATTTCTTAGTGCAGCATGGGGGGGTTAGGGGTTAGTGGAGGGAGAGAGTACATACTAGGCTCTTTATTCCTGGCCTTCTACTCAACTACATTCTGTGCCACGGGAGGCCTGGGCTTTCAATATTACACCATTTGATTGACAGAGTGCTTTTAATTTGCACCCAAGCAGGTATAGCACACTCCTTATGTTAGGATGAGGGGCTCAGAGAGGGCTCCCAATCAGTCTTCCAATTTGCCCGAAACCAGCCCTCCTCTGGCACTCCCTAGGTTCAGGTGTTGGGTTGAGTCCACGTCCCCCACACGCTTACCTTCTAGGGAGTGTGGCCATGTGAGAATCCCAAACCAAGATATTTGCGATAAGGAAATAGAGCACTAAAAGTAGTTAAATCATACAATTTCTTCAAAATATGTATATTGACTTACAATTTGGTATTATTATTTTGGCTGTCCAAATTAAATATTTCTATTCAACAGCTCTTTTCAAAAATAAAATTCTTGCTAAAAATATAAAAATAACCTATCTGTGTACATTAAAGCAAAATAAAAATGTCTTTATATTAATTATCTGAACATTCAAAAATAAACAGGATATCCTTCCATTTACAAGAAAATGGATGGGCCTTGAGCACATCATGCTAAGTGAAATAAGTCAAACAGAGAAAGACAAATACTGCCTGATCTCATTTACATGTGGAATCTAAAAAAGCTGAACTTGTAGAAACAGAGAACAGATTCATGGTTGCCAGAGGTGGGGGTTTGGGGGTGGTGAAACGAATGAAGGTGGTCAAAAACAACCAGAACAAGATAATTATCCTTGGTTCATATTCACATTCTTCAGTTAGTTTCTTAGCTGCATCTGTCTCTTGTAACACTGTGTCATTGACATTTTTCTGAAGAATGCATTTTTCCAATATTGAATTATTTTTAATTTTTAAGTACAGTTGCCTGCAATTTTCTTTAAAATTGCATTTTGTGATTAATAAAATTAAAATTACCAACACTCAGTTGACTCTCCTCTGTAGACTATAATATTTTGGGTTGAGCAAATACTATCTACAGATACTGAGGCTCTTAATAAGATCAGAGGAAATTCTGCTAAATAGAGCATAGCCTCAGTTCTAATTGTATTGAAATATGTAAATATTTCAGCCCAAATATTTTAACAATTAAAAGACAAAAGAGAGGGCCGGCCCGATGGCGCAACAGTTAAGTGCACATGTTCCATTTCGGCAGCCCAGGGTTCACCGGTTCGGATCCTGGGTGTGGACATGGCACCACTTGGCACGCCATGCTGGGGGTAGGTGTCCTGCATATGAAGTAGAGGAAGATGGGCATGGATGTTAGCTCAGCGCCAGTCTTCCTCAGCGAAAAGAGGAGGATTGGCAGCAGTTAGCTCAGGGCTAATCTTCCTCAAAAAAAAAAAAGACAAAAGAGGTGCAACAACAGGAAAAAATAAATGACAGATGAAGAGCTCTCACTAAGAAAAATACGCCATGGAGCAGAAGAAAATTTGAGCAAATATGTCAACACGAGTTTTAAAAAATTAATAAAACAATCATATCTTAAGAACAAAAGCATAATGTAGAGAAAAAAGAACTCACAAAAGATCTGGAGATTTCTCTCTCAGTCTGGGCCATGTTGGCTTGTTAGAGACATTCTAATCATTCTGATCATTAAAGTGAGAAGGTCTGTGTTATCACACTGACTCCTAGAAGGCTACTTGGTTTCTATGAAACCTTCCAATTTATTCCCAGCAACCTTTAAACCTACCCAGGAGTAGGAAAGAGAGGTACGATGAGTTATGCAGGTCAAGAGACTATCAATTATATTCTCCTCCAAAACAATTGGGGAAGCATTATTGACTTAATTCTAAAAGGTCATCCAAGTGGTTTTCCTCAGACCAAAGTCTGTCTCCTACAAGAAGCCTTCCTGAATTCACCAGTGGAGATAGAACAGCTAGTTACTTTCAGATGTTAATCTTCTCCTTTTCCTTCTCGAGAACACTTTAATTAAGTCTTACCTCACCAAGACCCCCACTACGTCATCTTTGGCGTCATCACTGTGATTAATAAAGGTCAAGAAGAAATGATCAGATTTGCATCTGAAAATAAAGTTTGAGAAAAGTGAGTGACTTTACAATATTTTTCCAATGATCTATGTCAGCAGTAAAAACTAACCTGTAAATTTAGCTCTCTTGTTGTTTCCTTCCCAGTTAGGGATGATTCTGCATGCTTTTAAAACTTATTTATGTTGGGAGATGCATATGAAAAAAGCTTTGAGAAAACAGATGTGAAAAGAGCACCTGTAAAAATAAAAAAGTCAAGATGGCAAATATATTACTTTGGGTAGCTATTTATTTTAAGTAGTATAACAAAAAGACCCCAAAATTCAATGGCTCAAACTAAATAGAATTTTCTTTCTTTCTTAATTAAAGGTCCAGGGGTGAGCATTTCCAGGCTGCAGGGGAAGCTCTTTCCCTACAAGATCTTTCCCTTAGATCTCCTGTTACTCTTCCATTTCCTAGGATGTTCTTCTCCGCACTGGATAAGGTTGAATGTAGTCCAAGTTCCATCTTGTAAGAAGGGAGAAAGAGATGAAGTGGCAAGCAATTTCTTCTTTAAATCATGTTACTTGGAAGTCGCACATAACACTTTATTATGAGATAGTCACTGCCATAGATACGGCACACAAAATATATGGCATAAGAAATATATGTATATATACATACACACATATACACATATATATATGCCACACAAATAAATACACTAAATATGCAATAAGGACATATACAGTATAGACACATATATAATCTCAGACAATGCAATGATAAAACTAAAATGAGACTGTGTTATGAAGCATTTGAGTGTTTTTATAGAAAATATACTTAAAATTTGTCAGATTAACATTAGTGAACAACTGCTTATCCCTTCTCATTTTGACTTAATGACTTTTTGACTGGTTTGTATATTTTCAGCATTTGCAACCCAAATTGAACAGGAATGAGTCAGTCATATTTTCTTTAAATAGCTCTCTTGCTGCTTTGGAGTACTAACAGCACTTCTTATAGAATAGGAAATAATACATTATCTGGAGAGACTGATAAAAGAGTGGATAGACAGATGGAAAGATGGATATTTCAATATGGTTTCAGGAGCCATGCCAGTTAAATTTTGCCTGGAATTCCTTTTATATGTTATCTTTCCTTACACAGTTACAGATAAGTTTTAAAATACATATACTAAATGAAATAGAAGAAAGATACTACACTGAACAACGATTAAAAAAAACACAGATAACTTGTTAAGCATGCTGCTTAGATCTTTTGTGAAAAATTCACAAAGTTATTAAAAGCAGACATCTGCAATATAATTTCAAGACATTCTACCCTATGGTATCAATCTATATTAAAGTGCATATTTCAAAGCAAAATTCCTCTGATGCCCTTGTAGCCCACATACACATTCATACTCCCAACATATTCCATATGTTGTTTTGTAAAATTACATATGCAGTTCTATAATACAAGGCCAAATAAACCAACTCAATAGATTGAGAGGAAATTAGTTCAGCCAATCTTTAATTTTTTCTAGTTCTGCTACAGAAGCATCTTAGCATCTGCCATTTTTCCAAGAAATTAGAGACTGCTTAAAGTGAGACTGCCTCCCATTCCAGGCAAATTAATTTTAAGCCTCTTTTAGAATACAGTAAATTGTGGAATGAAATTTAGCTACTGTTGAAAAGGGTACCTTTGCCCTAAAGTTGAATCAAATTCAGGTATTCACTGTGGGTTATCATAGGATGGTCCCTAGAGTCAACTGCTTCCTGCTTTGTCCTCAGGCGCTGGAGCCCTTGTACCTGCCAGGCCCCAGGTTGAAGCTCTTCTGCTTTTCAACTTGTGTCCAGCCTTTATCACCACTCTGTGCAGGAATATTCTTAACTTATTTTATGGTCCTCTTAAAGACCCTGCGCAGAGGATCTAGAAGTGGGTTCTAGAACCAAGAAATGAGCCAGAAGTGATGTTGCTTTCTCTGGTTAATCTGCATTATAATTTACTTGAATTCTGGTAAAGAGGAATTGACATATTAATCATATCAATCTACCAACAAATTTTTATCATGGTCAAATGTGCAAGCTGATACAGGTACAACGGAGGATACAAAGTAATATAAGAAATAGAATCAACCTGTAAGGAACTTGTAAATTAATTGAAATAAGGAAGGAAACAAAATATTTAACAGCATAGTGGGGCATAGAATAAGTGTCTAATGATTAGCACATATAATCAGTATTTTAGGAACTCAGACACAGGACTGTTCAAGGAACTCTTCACAGGAAGTGCAGAGAAGACGGGCAGATTCCCATAAGGCAGAGAGGAAGTGCAAAGAAATTCTTCAAAAATAAGAAGTTGGGGGAAGATATTCTGATCAAATTCTTCAGCCATCTTCCTTAAAACTCATCCAAAATAGCATTACTAGTTAACATTTATTGAGTGCTTACTCTGTGCCAGGCAAGACAAGGATTATTTCCTTTGAACTCAAAACACACTTCTGCTATGGGTTCCAAGATAATTTTACTTTGTTGGTGAGGATTGTGATGCATGGGGCAGTTTATGAATTCATTTAAGATAACAAAGCTAATAAATGGCAGAGACAACATGCAAACCATGTCTGAGTGTGGAATTCACATACTTAACCACTGCAATATGATGGCATTTTTCTTGCAGTGTTATTGAACTCCACCCCTTCCATCTCACTTCTGCAGCCAGTGATTATGTTTTAGGCCCTTATGAGACCCCACATGAGCTGCTATTACAACTTACTTATAGTATGGCTTCCCTAATTTTAATATCTGTCTCTCCATTTTGTCCTTCATAATGCCCACCTCACGTTCTGATCATTCACTCCCTGTTCCAAACCTTTTAGGGACTCCCACTGCTTTAAACGCGCGCACACACACACACACACACTCTCTCTCTCTCTCTTTCTCTCTCTCTCCCTCTTTAACGTCCTCATATAATCCCAATTTACCTTTCCACATTTTGCCCTCCCCATTGCTAATTCTACCTTACATCAGATTCATTTATGTACTTGATTGTCTTTCCCACTAGATTTCCAATTACTTGAGGCCAGAAGCAATGACTTCTCCTCCTTTCCTCTATAGTTTCTAGTAAAATTCCAAGCATATGGTGGACACCGAACAAATGTTTGTTTATTTGAATTTTGCTGAATCAGCATGTCGTAAGCACACTGAGCAGCCTGTGTTGACTGGAGCAGGTGGGATGTGAAGGGAACAAGTGACAGAAATGGCAAGGTAGGTAGGCCAGATTGTAGGGGCACCTTGAATACCAGTGTGAGAAGTTTGGGTTTTAACTTGAAAGGTTCTTTGTGCTGAAAGGTGTTTTGAAGTATACAGCAAGGTATAAAACCAAGTTTCATTGTATTGCTCCCTCTGTAGCCATTCTTTCTTTCCACATACAAATACAAGCAAGTAATTTGCACCACACCTTAGAAAAATCATCTGCCTGAATTTTTAAAGAGAAGCAGTTCTCAGTGTCATTCCATGTCATTACCACAACTTCCAAAAATAGTTCTACTCTTTCAGTGTCTGGGAGTGCTTGCTCCTGTGGGCATCGATGCCTCATTTAAGAAGGTACAACAGATTGCCATTAGTGGCATAACTGGACACGTTAAAGCACGACATCTCCATCACCTGAAAGTGCATGGGGAAACGAGGCTGCACCAAGCCACGGCTCGTTGGCAGTGGTAGCTGGTTCTGCAGCCTTGACTTCAGACTTACTAGCACCTGTCACCTGCAGTTTCCTTTTAATAAAATTACACCTGAGATATCACAGAGTCACATCAAGAGGTTAGAGTTACCCTCTGCTGAGGAAGCAGGATGCCCTGTATCCATGTTCTGAGGGCCCAATCCCTCCTGGCTAACGTCTTGGCGAAGGCCACAATCCTAATATTGACAGAGTTACTTCCTTTGAGACTCTTTACCCATAAAATGGGAAACAATATCTATCCAAGATATCTGACAGTTCTTGTCTTGCTTTTTAGGGGGAAGGAGTATCAACCGATATAATGGATATCAAGAAAAGTTAAAGTCTAAAGCAAGATTCAACATAAGGAAGTGGTTTTTTTATAACCAATTTCTATAAAAACCTTAATGAGAGTTTGGTTAAAAATTCAAACCACAGTTACAACATTGAGGCCTTAATACTCTTACCACACATTTCAGTCTCTTTTTGCTGGACAAATCATTGAAGGGTCTATGAAAAGATAGCCTGATGCCATCTGGAAACTTCCAAAGTCCTCTACCTGTTATAATATTTTTTCATTTTTCAAAAATGTAGTGAGTCAACATTACACAGATGACAGGGCTCAGGATAAGCCATCATGAAGATTAGGCACTGGCATTTGGGAAGTCTATTAACCTCTCCATGCTTCAGTTTTCTTATTGGTAAAATAAGGCAGGTCATGAAATCATTGCAAAGGTCTCTTCCTGCTATGAGGATAATGATTCTGTGATAGCAAATTTCTCAAAATAGACCTCAGGAAAGAAAAATGATGACTATTTGGTGATAGTCTGACAGTGACATCCATGGATTTTTTTTTATTGAGGTAACGTTGGTTTATAATATTATATAAATTTCAAGTATACATCATTATATTTTGACTTGTGTGTACACTACACTGTGTTCACCACCAAAAGTCTAGTTTCCATCCATCACAGTACAAACCTGCCCATTTATCCCCTTCGCCCTCCCTTCTGATGACCCTTCTCTTCTGGTAACCACCGATCTATTCTCTGTAGCTATATGTTTGTTGTTGTTTTATCTTCCACATATGAGAGAAATCATATGGTATTTTTTTCTTCATCTGACTTATTTCACTTAGCATAATACCCTCAAGTTCCCTCCATGTTGTCACAAATGGCAAGATTTCATCTTTTTTATGGCTTAATAGTATTCCACTATATATATATATATATATACCACATCTTCTTTATCCATTCATCCGTCTATGGGCACTTAGGTTATTTCCAAATCTTGGCTATTATAAATAATTCTTTAATGAGCATAGAGGTGCATATATCTTTTTGAATTAGCGTTCTTGTGTTCTCTGGATAAATCCTCAGAAGTGGAATTGCTGAATCATATGGTAGTTCTATTTTTAATTTTTTGAGGAAAAAATACCATTTTTCATAGTGGGTGCACCAATTTAAATTCCCAACAGCAGTGTACAAGGGTCTCCATTTCTCCCCATCCTCTTCAACACATATTTCTTGTCTTTTTGATAATAGGGATCCCAACAGGTGTGAGGTGATATCTCATTGTGGTTTTGATTTACATTTCACTAATAATTAAAGATGTTGAACATCTTTTCATATGTCTGTTGTACATCTGTATGTCTTCTTTGGAAAAATGTCTGTTCAGATCCTCTGCCCATTTTTTTTCCCCCTGAGGAAGATGCGCCTTGAGCTAACATCTGTTGCCAATCTTCCTCTTTTTGCTTGAGGAAGATTAACCCTAAGCTAACATCTATCTTCCTCTATTTTGTATGTGGGTCACCACCACAGCATGGCTGCCAATGAATGATATAGGTCCATGTCTGGGAACTGAACCTGGGCCGCTGAAGCAGAGCGCCCTGAACTTAACCACTAGGCCATGGGGCCAGCCCCAACCTCTGCCCATTCTTCAGTCAGATCATTTGTTTTTTTGTTCTTGAGTTGAATGAGTTCTTTATATATTTTAGATATTAACCTCTTGTTGGGTATATGATTTGCAAATATCTTCTCCCAATCAGTAGGTTGTCTTTTTGTTTTGTTGATGGTTTCCTTTGCTGTACAGAAGCTTTTCAGTTTGATGTAGTCCCATTTGCTAATTTTTTCTTTTGTTTCCCTTGCCTGAGGAGACGTAATTACACCCATGAATTTTCTTGTTTATTTCAGTGTCAGTTCTTAGCAGGATGAGTGGGATATAATCCTTGCTCTCAAGAGGTTTATACCCTAGTAAGAAGGAAATGTATTTAATATAAAGCAGAAAGTTATAAAGTACTATAAGAATTCAAAAGAGGGAGAAAAATATCATCAAATGATGTCAGTGGATGACATGTTACTGAAGTGTTAACATATGATTGGAGCCTTGAAAAATCCATAGCCTTAATCATAGATGGAGATTCAATGGGGGTTAGAATCTCAGGAACACACAAGAGCAGAGGAAAAGCATCCAAGAGTCTATGGATGAGGGTAATGTGAAATCATGGGGCATTCCATGACAACACTGAGTGTACAATTTAATATACTGAATGTGTGTGCAGGGCTGTGGGAGATAAGAATTAAGATAGGCTAGAACAAAGAATAGAGAGCCTTGAATGCCAGACACAAGAGTTCAGAAGTAATGAGGATCCATGGTAGATTTTTGAGCAAGGGAATGAAATGCAAAGTCCAAAACTGGTATCAATGAAGGTTGAATGGGGGAAATTAATGAGGAGCTCTTACCCAGATAAGAAGGGACAAGATGTGGATCTGGCAGCAGAGAGGGAAACTGAAATGAAATGAAGGGAAGGACATTCTAGAGCTCAAAAGTGTTCAGTTTTACAAATGTTTGGTAAGTGCCTACTAAGTACTAGGCACGGAGTGCCAAAGTCTGGGACTACAAAGATGAACAATACATTATCCTCTCTCTCAAGGAATGGATTGTAGCTCATTGGTTAAAAAGATGGTGTCCAGAAGTTGAAGCCTGGCTTCACAGCTTATAAGCTGTGTGTCCCTGGGTAAGTAGCTTAACTTCTCTGTGCCTTAGTTTCCTCATCTGTAAAATGGGGATAGTTAGGAACATTTCTCGTGACATTATTGTGAAGATTAAGTGAGTTAATATTAAGCACTCAAAACACTGCCTGCCATATAATAAAGGATTCAATATATAGCTATTTCTACTTCTACATAGAGTTATACAAAATGAATTAATTTCAGAAGGAGGAATTTTGGTTAAGTGAAGGAAAGAAATTTCAAATAGCAAAAAAGCAAAAGGGATCTCTTTTAAAAGTGGCTTTTAAGACTCAGTCTATAAATATTAGCTCAGTTCAAGACTGAATACAAGCAACTAGAGGCTTCAGCTAATCCAATAATTTAAAGACATGTTATCTCTCAGAGGAATACAAGACTCAGAGCAGAAGAACAAATTATTTATTTTATATTAAATCAATAAGAAGAGTTGATGGTTGTAATAATTCAATCTGTTCTGCATTACTTTATCAATGATGGAGATACAAAATATTATGAGAAGCATAATACTTTATCCTTGACTATCTAGTTTTTCTAAGCTGTCACTTTTGATTGAACAAGAAAGATCTTTTACAACTGAAGATTATATATATTATTCATAGAATATCTAACATTTCAAATATTGTTTCTCGTGCTCCCTCCTCTCTACGCTATCTAACCCGCCTGCCTCTTTCCTAGTCCTTGAAAACTTTGAATTTATCCAGGGCACCTGGAAAATTGCAATAACGCAGATCCCCAGTGTTTAACATTGGGAAGCCTATGGTTTTAGACAATAAACTAATTCCTGAGAGTTTACGCTTATTCTAGTTGGCCTTCCTTATGTGTCTGAAACTAAACTCTGAAATACTGTTATGAGTATCATTGTCAAAGTTGCTTCTTTGCATCATTTGTTTTAGATTTCATTGTCAAAGATTATCCAGTTCAACCTAAACACTCCTTAGTCACCAGTCTCTCCTGGAAGCCTATAATCCTGAAACAGATTTCCTAAGCAGGATGGAGTTAAATAAAATACTCGTTTTCTAGGACTTGGAACATTTGTCCTAATTTCACACCTTATGCTGCAGCTCAGTTAGTGCTTGAAAGGCAAAGCAAGCAGCCAGAAAGCAAGTTCCACCCTCACCTTCTTTTTCATGACACCTTTTGAGCCCGTTCGACAGGAGAAGATGCGCTGACATACCTGTTCACTTTACGGCCAAGTACTGCTTGGAATAAGTCAAAATCAGAGACCTGGAGACAGATGGTTGATTTACACTCCAACCCTGTTTCAAACCTATGGGTCCCTTTATTGTTTAAAAAATAATCTCTGAAATAGTTTCAGCTGAATTTGTTCATACAGCAAATATTTATTAAGCACTTACTATATGCACATCACTGACATCGCTATAGAATGGGGTGAGGTCATGGGGAATGGGGTGTGGGGGGCAGATTATAAAAAAAACAGTCAATGTGAAGCTTTTTCCTGTGGAGTGCAGAATCTAGCCGAAAATAAACAAGACTGCACGAACTGTGCATCCCTAGAAAACTGGATCACGTCTCACTTCAGCTTCATTTTTACTTTTCAGACACATTGAAATGTGCACATTTAAATTTAAAATCCTCTTTCATTAAGGATAGAGAGTAACATGTGATTTCTTTATAAGAAATTGGGTAAAAGGGTCACAGAGAGTGATCTGAGTGAAGTCATCAGATAGAAACAAAAGAAAGGGATCTTTCCTAGTAAACATCAGAAATTTCAAAGATTAAATGAAATTCACTTTAATAAACAATGGTTACTTGCTAGTTTGCATTTAGACATGTCTGTAAACAGTCCCTTTTCAACTTGCCAAAATTCAATTTGGTGGTGTATTGTCTCTACCCTTTTTTAGCAATGTATACATAAACTTCAACCCTTCCCCAACCACTGATTGAGGAAAATCAGTATCTGCCCTCCACAAACATTGATCAATTGTTTGAGTCTAGTTTTCATGACTAAATTCTTCTTTATCCTATATTTCTATTCCCCAAGTGTAAGGTGACACCAAAGGGAAACTACATGGTAATGAGTCCAAAGGGCTAATGGGTCCCAGGATAACATCTTAGCAGCTTGGCACATGAGCTGTGCTTAAAATCTAGAAATGTGGAATCCACATTCTGGAATTTCTACATTAAAAAAGGGAGCTTGTGGAGGAGAGAAAATATCAGTTGTTTATTCAGTTTCTCATTTGTTCTTTACCGAATTCTTATTAGATTGAGTTAAATTTATTTTACATAATTTCCTGGTAGGCCAGAAACTAGTTGTATGCCCACGTCAACATAACTAGTGCAGTGGTTAAGCGCAAGGACTGCAGCCACATCTCCTAGGTTTGGAGCATGGTCCTGCCAGACAGTCTTCTAAGCTTGAACAATTTTCTTCACCTCTCGGTACACTAGTTTCCTTATCTATGTAGTGGAAATAATGGTATCAACCTCATAAGGTGTGAGGATTAACTGAGTTGATACTTGTAAAGGATTTAGAACAGTGCCTGCCACATTCTAAGCATCTCTGAAGTTTTGCTATTAATATACTATTTGATGTTCCTTTGTTATTTCTATGTTCTAATGTTAACATTATTTAATATACTTTTTTTTGGGGGGGAGATAAGCCTTAAGCTAACATCTGCTGCCAATCCTCCTCTTTTTTGCTGAGGAAGACTGGCCCTGAGCTAACATCCATGCCCATCTTCCTCTACTTTGTATGTGGGACACCTGCCACAGCATGGCTTGCCAAGTGGTGCCGTGTCTGCACCCAGGATCTGAACTGGTGAACCCCGGGCTGCCAAGAAGTAGAACGTGCGAACTTAACCGCTGCACCACCAGGCCCATCCCTAATATACTATTTAATGTTCCTTAAAATATTATCAGGAACTGCTACTGCATCCTCCTACTTCCCATAACTACTCTAGCAGAACCAAAAAAAGTCAGCACTACAGGAGGGAAGAGCAGAGTCTCTCCCTTTGATTTTTAAGCACTGAAGTAACCAATTTTCTTACATCCAATTTCTATGACCTAACCAGTCATCAATATTTCTCTTTACTGTGGAACAAATGAGGTCTACTTCAGTAGTCAGCTTAGCAAGATGTCAACATAGGGAATACAAAACTCAGTGCTAAGGAAACTTTCACTCTTATATATGTAACAGTTTATGTTGAATATTAATATTTTAAATTCCTTATGAAATTATGCTTTCTTTTTTCCTTTCTTCCACCAACATACCCAACAAATATAATTCCTGTCCAGTTAGAAAGAAGGAAATCAGTAAATAACTAGAGAAATTTAACACTCTTCCTCTAAAATCTAAACATAAAATCTTTTTAATCAAAAACAACAGGTTAATCCTGGCTTTGGAATCAGAGAAATCATATTAAAATGCATACACTGTGATTCATTCAAAACCTGAATATAGCAATATATAATCCTATAAAGCCACAGAGATTTTAGATCAAGGCAAAAAAGGTAAATCAAACCTGAAATGAATGGATTAGCAGAAATGGAAGCGTTACTGTAATACTCCTTTGTATTGAGTAATAGAGAAGCAGATTTTGTCAAATCTTGCTTTCTAATTCCCATCTGGAAAAGCCTTGCTCTGGAAATGAACAGGTCTGAAGGAATGCCTTTGACATCTGTAAAGTTAAAAAGCATCAATAATTGGAATGGGCTTAATCCCCCATTCAACAGCAGGTACTTTATATACAATCATAAGAAGTGATGAAAGTCAGACACAGATGCACAAATTGTTAGATTTAATCAGATTTGTCCTCTACCCCTGGTTTAGTCTACTCTGTTATAGCTTCTACTAAACCTGGGTTAACCAAAATACATGGTCAGATATGTAAGGAATAAATCCAGGTCAAAAATCAGGTTTGAGACGTGAGGTGATAACTTATTTTAACTCCATGAACTACCAAATACAGAAAGCTTTCATTAAGAGTTTTGCGTGTATCATTGTGCATATATTAAAGTGAGTCTTTGAAATGGGACTGGTGTTTGTCCCTTTGAGATTCTGAAATGAGACAAAGAGATTGTGTCAAAGAGGAATGATGGTGGAGCGGCCAAAATAAATAGAGGTAGTAAAGATGAGATTTAGTGGTTTAAAACACTGGCTATTTATGATGCTTAAAATGTTCTTTGGAGGAGCATACACATTTAGTTGCTCTGAAATCCATTCTGTGTTCACAGCTCCAGCTGTTAAGTGTTCATTTCTTTTCCCACATGGTTGTATGAAGATAGAGGAAGGAAGATGAAATTTGTAATTACGTAATTAAATAGCAGTATTGGTTTCACTAGAAATTGGTTATAAAAGTTACACATTTCTATAAACTTTTCCCAAGTTTTTTGGAGAGTTTTTATTCCAATTATTTACTAATAAACTGTCCTATTAGAAGTCTAAAGAAAAATATATAAATATGCTGGAAAATGTCTCATCAGGACCTCTAAGCATATTATTACCCACTGCTAGATTGTTTATATAGTGTTGTACATACTCTTGTAAAGTAAGCCAAAAATTTGAATAACTGATTGTATTAGAACTAATGCTACTAGAAATGGTACTATTTTCTTATGTTTCTTCATTTATATAGTAAAATTGTTTTTTTCAAACTGAGTAAATATGTGAATACCATATATGCATATTAGTTGTTAGTATTGTTATACTTCCATAGTAGTAGAAATATCTTAAAATTAAGGACATCACAGTCACATAAAGATTTACATTCAGAGAAAATAAAAAATGTCCTGTTCAGCTTTGTCTCATGTTCATGCAAATAAGAGAATTTTTACTCTTCATCTCCCATCTTCATTAAATCTTAGTTCCAGTATAAAAAAATCTGCAAACTCCATATGCAGCAACCTTTCTCCCTCTTCTGACCTCAATCCTCACAACCATAAAACACAAGAAACTTTAAAACTGAATTATTTCTTACCATATGGGATCTGAGAATAAGATCAAACCAAACCTAGACAAATGCCATGCAGCAAGTCGACAACTGTTCCTGGAGTCCTGGGCGATGCCTGGGAGAGTGCCTGCCAGGGCCTACTGTTTTCAAACGAGTTTCATT
This sequence comes from Equus quagga, assembly GCF_021613505.1. NCBI lineage: Eukaryota > Metazoa > Chordata > Mammalia > Perissodactyla > Equidae > Equus > Equus quagga. Next base: position 93,315,689 of record NC_060269.1, read on the forward strand.
TCTCTAACAATTTAAATCTGCCAAGAGGAAACCGAGACAATCAAGCTTAGTGCCAAAAAGCCCCAAGCTCAAGCTAGAGATGTATCCTCTCTTTAGCCTGCTGATGAGAGAGGGAGTGGAGGGAGAGGAAAGGATAAAGATTCATAATGAGTAGGACAGAGGCTCAGTATGCATTTGGAATGCCACAATAGGACAATTTCTGGCCCTCATTATGTTACTCTGTTCAGCTGCCTATCTAGAATAGAGAATACCCCCTTCCTTTCCCTTTACCAACTCCCATTACGTTTGGGTTCAATATTGTCTGCAACATACCTTCTTCCCACCTCCCCATCCTAGCCCTCCCAGAACTGTGTCACCAGAGAGACATCTTATCAGAGACATCGTATCCCCTCTGGTCCAATTTCAAAACAAGGTCTTGGTGCCAAGGAAACCTTCCCAGGAAGATCTAACATTGCCCTGGCTCTCAGTTTTCCAGCTTTCTCCTTCTTTATATCACCTTAAATTCACTCACAAAAAGGGGGTTAAGAAAGGCAAACTCTCCAAGGACTCCAGCGAGTAGAGGAGAGAAAATGAGAGGGCTAGTGGCAGCCTCCAACACCAAAGAGCCGCATGCACTGAGGAAGGATGAGAACCTGCTCTGCCAACCTGGCACCAGCCTTCCTAGCACCTCATGTTTGAGAAATGAGACCCACTGTTTCCTAGCACAGGTCCAGGTGGTAAAAATCCATAGTTTATCCAAGAAGATACCTCCAATCATAATACCAAAATGACAATAAGTTGAGATAAAAAGTGGTTGCAAATAAATCTGTGCTGTTTTAAAATACAATATTTTCAGAATCACAAGTTTAAGATTTTCCCTGTTTTCTACTGTAGCTGAAATATGATCTTTTGAATCAGATTGTTCTAGATGCAAATCCTAGCTCTCCACCAAGAAGCTCTGTGACCTTAGGAAAATGATTGATAAATTGTCTGAGTTTCAGCTTCCTCATTTTTAAAAGGAGCATAAAAAACTTATTTCACAGGGTAATTGTGAGGATAAAATAGGATACAGTTGACGTGAAGCCCACAGAGCTGCTGTGAAGTTATCACTGATACATGGTACATGCTCAACAAAGAAGAGCTACTAGTAGTTTTCAATTTGGGTAAAAATATGATATTAAATGATCTTGCTCATTTTAGGATTAAGATAATCACTGGAAATACTTTGCTTTTGAAATTCTTTCAAGAGATTTTCTCTCAATCATCTTCAATTAATCCTGGAAAATCCATTACTTGCCACATGACATCAGAGCAGAGAAGAGCTTTATAATCACAATCGAGAATGAATTTGAAACAGACGCTGTGTCAGGAGTAAACTGAGATGACCTTTCCAGAAAACATTTTGGCAATAAGTGTCAAAGGCTTCAGAATTCCATTTCTAGAGATATGTCCAAAAGGCATGATCAAGATAGCACTAATGATGTTCATTTCAACTTGTTAAAAATTGGAAACCATCTGTATGCCCAACTACAGAAGTCTGTTTAAAGACATTATGATATATCTAAGGAAGCATTATGTAGTCATTAAAAATATTGTAGAAAAATACTGAATGACCTAAAGAAATAATCACATAGTAAATGAAAAAGCACACTGAAAAACATTATAGTATCCCATTAACAAAATACATTTCCTAGAGAAAAAACATTAAAAGGATACACACCAAAATATTAACATCTTTATATCAACACAGTACGATTATGGCTGATTTGATTTTGGTGTTTTTCTTTTTGCTTTTCTGAGATTTAAATTATTTTTGGCAAAATATGTATTGGTTAGTAATTTAAAAATAATATAAATGAGGGGCCGGCCCTGTGGCCGAGTGGTTAAGTTCGCGCGCTCTGCTGCAGGCGGCCCCGTGTTTCCTAGGTTTGGATCCTGGGCGCGGACATGGCACTGCTCATCCAGCCACGCTGAGGCAGCGTCCCACATGCCACAACTAGAAGGACCAACAACTAAGAATATACAACTATGTACCAGGGGACTTTGGGGAGAAAAAGGAAAAAATAAAATCTTAAAAAAAAACATAAATAAATAATATAAATGAATTTGCTTGAGTTTTAAATTTTACCATTTCATTGAAAATTCAGAAATAATGATGTCCGTATACTCAAGCATAAGTCCACTCATACTTACCTACACATATTTATTCACATTTCCCCAAAAGTCAATATATTGATATACATTATACATTGCATAAAGAGGCATACTTTCAGTGATGAAAAATTCCTACTAATTTCTCATAGAAAAATTTTATATTTCTTCAAATATTCACTTAAAACCCAATTTTAAGCACTATTTAATAAATAGTTTCATAATATCTTTTAATCCCTCTTCTTTGTAAAGTCTTCAAATGCTGCTGACCTTGCATAATAATTTTTCCCTTACAACATATTAATTATTGTTCTGGCACCTCTGGCCTACTCATGAAATCAGTGAAGTGTGAAATGCCTCTATGCAGAGTAATATTTCATATTTGGTACTTTATGTATTAATTACTTCTCTGTTTTTGCTAATGTAGTCAGAAAAAAAAATAACCTACCTCATTTTGTAATGAACTGTCAATGAGGAAAACAGCAAACAAGGTACATTTGCTGACCTACTGAAAGCAGGTAAGAGACGAGGTACGTCCACACCAATACGCTTCTTGTTGTCACAGCCTCTTCTTATGTAAGCCTGCTGCTTAATAAGTGAGGGTCCTTCTTATAGCAGTGACTGGCTTTCTTCTGCTTAAAATAACAGATTCGAAGTCTGAAAAGCAAGTAATCTAAGCCATGCTTCATTGTTTTGAGCCTGAAGTCCAAAATAAAATACAAAGTCGAATTCAATGTCAACAGAAGGTACACAGAGTGCAATTCAAAAACTTAACAATTTGCCAAACTATAATCTGCGAAGAGAAAAAATACGGGAAGCTGCTAGTATATTAAAATTCTATTCAGTTGCCACTTCAGCTGCTCAACAGTTAAAATATAAATCAGTTTGACAATCTGAAAGCAGCAGTTTTAATCCTGAATTCTAGGAGCTTGTGTGCTTCTCTCTCTCTCGCTTTCTGTCTCGCTCATTCTCTCTCTCTTTAATGCCAGTCATTCAGCCTGAACAAAAAAATTCAAGTATGACATTTCTTGATTCAAGAGCTGTGTTAAGCAGTTATAAAGCTGCTGTAATTTACAGCAAAGAATAAAGCTAACCTAAGAGACCTCAGCCCCAATTTGCTAAAACTTATTACACCTCATTGGCCACTGAATAGCCGAAAGAAGAAAAAAGGGAAAAAAAACTTATCTGAATAAGAAACTTTACTAGCATTAGCCTAATGAGAAATGATTGGCTTAAAATTGCTCTGGCTACATTGATAGGTTCAGTTTAACACTATTTACGATGTTATGATTTCCTATTTCCTGAGTTATATAAAAGCCAAAGCAGTTACTGAAACAATACTAATGAGTCGATAGATGTTTTCAGATGTCTGTTTGACTCCTGAGTCTAGTTAAATGTCTCAATATGATATACGCAGTTCTCTACTGAATATCCTGGCTGTTGAATTAATGTAAAGGAAAAACATATATAAAATTATCTTAAGCTATAGTGTCTTTGAGACTATAGATATCCCAATAGAGTTGATTTCATCCACTTATCACTTTAGAAAGCGTTATGAACATGCTAAATAAATCACGAAGGATGTGTGATCATTAATAACTAGCCTCTTGTTAATGACAGTCCACAGCTCTGTGAGGGAGCATGCACTACCTGGGTTGGCACCACACCAGCTTCAATCCACATATTTAATAAGAATTTTCTATTGCAATATGTATTCTCATTTGCCAGAATGATTTGGGTAATGCTAAAGACATGGGACAAACTCATGGTCAAAATGTTACTATGTAAAAATAAAGTAACAAGTGGCTAGTTTACCCTAAATTCAGCATTCTTGGTCCAAAAAGATTCTAACATTCTCAGAAACTAATCCATAATGGTAAATCTGGTGTGATGACTTATTTCTCCACAATTTTCTAAAACTTCCATTACATATTAACAGGTGTATAATACACAGTCTTTGTAGTACAAAACCCCCACAAGACATTGATAGACTTAGGCCAGAAATAAAGTTCTAAAGAGTGATTTGAGTGAGTCACAGCATGTACCAATCAGTTGCAATATCTCATGACTTTTGAGATTCTCAGATATGATAACTTTCTAAAATATGGATCAGGTACTAAAGACCATATCCATGGCTAAAAGGAAGGAAACATTCAAAGGTATTAAACACAGACAAATCTATAGCATATGTATTCTTTAGAACATCTACAAAAATTTTCCTTAAGAACATACAAAGTAAACAAAGCAAAGCCCCCTTCACCTATCACCAACCCCACCCTCATCACTCAAGAGGCCGGTGTATTTGCTTTCTATTTTAGGTTACTTACTAATTTCACAACTGATTTATTGGTACAAGTTATTCAATTATGAAAAAAATTCATGTGCATATACATAGATATATAGGATAATTTTAAATAAGTTTAAAAGCAAATCATTTCTTGCCTTTTTTGGTTTGTAGAGTTAAATTGAGTTGATCTGAGAATTACTAAAGAAAATGAGCAACGTATGTTCTGCTTAGAACACAGACAGTAGAATTTCAGATTAAAATCAGAAGACTGTTGATAGAAGGAGGCCAAAGGTTAATGTTTGGAAGCAGAAATCACTTCTCATAAATTGTTGGCTTACAAAAATAAAAGACTTACCCTTTTCTTTTGTTCAAAGTGTATTTGTCCATCCCTGCTACTACCCATGGCAGTTATATAATACACTGCTGGGAGAAAAAAAATGGAATATTTGAATGCCCAAGGATGCATGCAGTGTCATTCTACCAAAGCTTCCAACACTGAAGTGTTTGTATTATTAACATCCTCTAAAATTTACTATAGTGACTAATTTGCTATAGTCACTGGACAGAAATCATGTAGCATGATTTACACTACTACAAAATCTTTACTAACTTGTGCACCATAAATTTGATCATTTTATAATTTAGTGCTAAATCTCTTCTTTTAATGAAAGGAGAGTGATCGTGATTATTATTAATGCTATTTTTAGTTAGTTTTAAATTATGCCATTATGATAAAACATTCTACTTAATTTAATATTTCAACTCAAAATTAATTTCCAAAGTCTTTAATTCTAGTCAGTCTGCATAATTACAAGGTATTGTAATACTCTTGCAATTGAATCTCTAAAGTGCATTTAACAATAGAGAGTGTTAGGTGGATATCTTATTTAGGTATTGCAGCTTAGAGTTCGTCTTGGTTTTTCAGAATTCTAACAGACAGCATTCTAATTAAGAAATTAAAAATCTCTCATTCTTGAAGAAAAGATAAACAATGGATAAAGCCATTTATATCATATTCTGATAGAAGCATTGCATGATTTTAGAGGGCTGCGTAATGAATTTTCTGTTTTTTTAAAGAAAATTATGCTTTTGGAAAAATAAACAACAGTTAACATGTCACCTCAGAATGCTCTCTTGTGCCATCTTCTTCCAATTTACAGCATCTGATGAATGGAAAGTGAATTTTGACATTTTGTGGAGAGCAGGAGTTATTTCACATGCTGACAGGTGCTACTGTAAAAGCAACTTGCAACTTAAGACCACCATCTACTGGTTCTGCCCAATGCTGCAAAAGCTATCAGTGTAACATCCAACCGATTTTAAATGCACCCTACTAAAACATCGACAAACACTCTTTCAAAGAATTTACTAAACTGGTCACCTACCTCCTAACCAATAGTTTAATATTCAATTTGCACATTCTTAAAGTCATTCACGATTCTTCAAGAAAATACAACAACTACACTGTTGTTACCTATGGTGATTATTTGTAGATATTTTTTCACATCATAAACATGATACTCTTCAATTAGACTTGATTGAGAGAAAGAGATACCAAAATTTATGCCACCCCACAGAAAAAGATACTCTGTGACACTCAGAATCCTATTTAGGAACAAAATAGAAAGACACTTCGTTAACAAGGCCTCTTTATAGTAATTCATATTACTTTCCACTACTCAAGAGCTATGGTTTAGTATTGACTTTGGTGGGATACTACTGTCAGGAAAGGGACATGGAATTGTAACCTAGGGTCAAAACCTTCTCTGGAGCCTTTTAAATTACTCTGATTAGTAATTTACAGAGCTAGATAAAAGTCTAGTTCAATTTCCTAAGAGCTTCTACCTTAGCTCTGCTCCCTCTCAACTGAACTCTTGTTTTTAAACTTAGAGACAAAGCATTACATCTATGAAACCTTTGTTTCTTTCATGTACGACCCCACCTTCTTGGAAAAATGTAATTCCTTACTTCCAAGTTCTTCAAATCACTTCATTCATTCATTCATTCAACAAATATTTGTTAAGGGCGCTAGGCTCTGTGGCAGTTAATGGAACACACAGGTAAGTAAAAAATACAATTCCAATGAACATAATCGGGGATTAAAAATTTACTTATATGCTTGTCTGGTTCCACCAAGAAATGAAATATACCATTATAAACAATTTTCTAGTCCTTACATTAAATATACCTTTTAGGAATTTGCAAAACTATGTATCCCCTCCCCAACTTCCACCATTTGAAAGATATGGATAGCCAGTAAGGCCACTGCTTATCACAGACAGGTGAAGTGACTATCTATAGGGCTGTTTTAAGTCCTCTGCTCATCTCTATATATCCTGTGAAGTCTCCATACACACATGGTAATTTTCTATTTCTTTGGGATTTGTTTCCTCATTTTCCCAGTCACCCAGACTTGAAGTCTTGCCTCAGCTTTTCTGATTAAGAGAGAAGCAATGAGACAGAAACTCCCTTATCGTCCCAACACTAAATCTATCAATTTACCTGAATGTCTAACTTTAATTTCTGCCTTCCTGTCTATTTTAATGAAAGACAGGCCCTTCCTATCAAAAGTCAAGTCTCTACTGCACCCTACACATATCAGCCCCTGGATCCTCAAAAAATTTCCTCCCGCAAATAAGATTGTCTTCATACTACATTATCGACTTTCCCCTCTCCATTGGATCATTCTCATTAACAGACAAAGAACCTTTAGTTCTGTGCATTAAAAAAAATCTCCTTAACATTCTACTCTCTGCTACCCCGTTGCATTATCCCCTTCACAGTAAAATTTCTTTACAAAGTTGTCTGTAATCTCTGCATCTATTACATCACCTCCCATTTCCTCCTCATCCTATTCCAGTAGGCCCTCTGCCCCACCATCCACTGAAATTGCACATTAAGATCACCAATGACAGGCTGGCCCCAGGCCTAGGTGGCATAGTGGTTAAGTTTGTGTGCTCTGCTTTGGCAGCCTGGGGTTAACAGGTTCGGATCCCAGGTGTGGACCTACGCACCACTCATTAAGCCATGCTGTGGTGGTGTCCCACATACAAAATAGAGGAAGATTGGCACAGATGTTAGCTCAGGGCCAATCTTCCTCACACACACACAGAAAAAGATCACCAGTGATTTACATGTTTTCACAATCAACAGTGAACATTTCTGTTCTCATCTTCATAGATTTCTCAGCAGCACTGGACCATTCTGTCCTCCTGGAAAGTCTCTCTGTCTTTGGCTCTAAGATACTTCACTCTGCTGGTTTTTCCCTTGTCACTACTACCCATTCCTTTGCTGGCTTCTTATTCTCTGGGAGACCTCAATATTGGAAAGCCTCAGAGTTTGGAGTTGGGGCTCTTTCCCTTCTTTACACCTTTTCTTTAGGTGATTTCATTCAGTACCATGACTTTAAAGAATATCCATATTTCCAGTGATTCCAGAGATTTATTTCTCTAGCCTTGAACTTTACCACAAATTGACTTTTAGATCCAACTGACCTCTAGATATTTCCATTTGAATTTCTAATATTCATCTCATTAACATGGCCCAAACAAAATTTCCAAGACCTGAAAAAGTGTCTCCACCTTGTTTTTTAACATATCACTATATAGCACCACAATCTACCTAGTTGCTCAAGCAAATATTTAGAAATCTTTTCCTTTCCTCTCCATCCTATATCTAATCCATCAGCAAATCTTATTAATTCTACTTCCCAAATATCTCCTGAACCCATGAACTCCACCTCTATAGCTACAAACTGGACAGCTACTATTGTCTCCTAACATATTGCTTGGCTTCTGCTCTTGTTATACTACAATTCCTTTGTCACACGTTAGCCAGAGTGACCTTCTTTAAGACAGAATTTATATCACGTACCTGCTCTATTTAAACTTCCCAAATTAAAACCCCTAACCCTGGCATCCAGAGCCCTGTACAAAGTGGGCTCTGTTTACTGCTCTGTCTTCACCTCTCTATGCTCTTTGCCCACCACGCCCCACACACACTTGCCTTACTTGGGTTCCTCAAGCATGACCCTCCCGTTCTTTCCTCTGGGCTTTTGTACTTGCTGGTGCTTCTGCTGAGACACTTGCCTCCATATCTTTAGATGGTTGGTTCCTTCCCATCATTCTGATCTCTGTGTATGTGTCAGTTCCTCAGAGAGGCCTTTCTGGAGCATTCAGTGTATGTAATCCTAATCCCTAATCCCTCTCTATCAATTTACTCTTTTATTTTCATGATAGCACTTATTGCTACCTGATATTTTTTGTTTGTTTATTTGTTTATGGTCAGTTCCTTCCTAGTAGAATGTGTATTACATGACAACAAAGAACTTGTCTGCCTTGTTCACCATGGCATCCCTAGCATGTGGAATAGTGCATGACATTTGGTAGATGCTCAATAAATCTTTATGGAATTAATGGATAAATTACTAATTAATTAATTAGTGGCCTTTCCATTCTTCCCCAAAATCAGCCCACATCCAGTGAGGCCAAGACCTGACAATCTTACTTTATGCTATTTATTTATTTATCTAGTCCTCCTTATTCCTGCAGCTACCACTCTAGCCTAGATCCTTATGACTCACATTCTTTACTGCCTCCTTGAAAAGTCTTTCTTCTCCCCGTCTGCATAGCTATACTATGGAGGCAGAACAGCCTAATGGTTAAAGCATAGGTTATTCAGTCAGACTACCTGGGTTTTCAATCCTAGCTCTACCACTTTCTAGCTGTTTGACCTTGGGTAAATTATTTGGCCAGTTTGTGTCTCTGTTTTCTCATCTATATAATGGGAATAATTATGGTACTCATCTCATAGACTTTTGTGAGGAATTGGTGAATTTCCCACGGTAATTCATGGGAAGCATTTGAACCAGAGCCTGGAAGGCACTGATGAGTGTTAGTTTCTTCCCTGCTTGTCTAATTAATCTTTTTAAAACACTGCTCTTCCTACATCACCCCTTACCCATCACACTTTGCAACTCAGGATAAAAAGCTTTCAAGGTCTCTCATTTGCCAAATAATCAAGAATTTGATTTGTCCTTCAAGGCCTTCCTGAGTGTAGTCCCCATAAATTGCTTTACATTACCTTTCTTCCTTATATCATAGGAACACTTCTACTCAGTCCAGTCCATGCACACATGTTTTATTTCAGCCAACATTTACTAAGTGCATGTATTAGAGCCAGTACTATTGCTAGATACATACAAAAATGAAAGATACCTCCTTTGCCTTCAAATTCTTCAGTGTCCCCTAAAGGCCCTTTATTAGTCAGGATTCTCCAGTTACAAGAAACAGAAACTGACTCTGGAAAACTTAACAGAGAAAATAAAGTTATCAGAAGGATATGGGACATCTTATCGAATCCAAGGAAAAGCTGGAAGTAAACAAAAAAACACAAAAACAAAAATTCAGAAAGGCAGAAAGGATAAGAACTACAGTAAATCCTAAGTTATAGGACCTGAAGACAGTATCTTGGGGTCCTAATACCAGAGAGAGTCAGTGTTAACAACTTTTCATCCTTGTGTCACTCTTCTTCTCAAGAGTCAAATCCCAGGGAAATAGCATATATATGAACCCGGCCTGGGCTGCACACCCACCCCTTAGCTAGGAGAAGGCATGGTTTCTAGAGAAAGAAGGATAACTCCTAAAACAAAATTGGAGTGTTCTTATAAGGAAAGGGAAAAATGCATGCTGGAAAAGCAAAAACTATTGACACCCATTATAAAAGTAATAGCCTATATTTGTATAATTAATTCTTTAAACTAGTTAATTTTTACATGCCATGATCCCATATATTCCTCACAATTGCACTGTGAAAGCAAGAGTATGAAGCCAAGGTTCAGAAATGTTAAGAGGTTTGCCCAGTGTCTGGTAGTTAGTAGGCAGAAGAGTTGAAACTCAAAAAGAAATTCAACCCCAAGTCCAGGATTCTTTCACCCCTATCTCAGTTGCCCGTTCTCCTAGCTTTCTTTCCCTAACTGCATTTTACTTCCTACACACTAGCCTCTTTTTAAGGTCCAGTTCGAGCCTAACTGTCTCCCTGGAGCCTCTACAAGTTGCCTGAAATTTCAATCATCACTTCTTTCTGGGAACTTCTACAGAAGTTATTTACACCTGACATTTGGCACTTAGCATTGCCTTCTTTCATTGAAATTCTTCTATTTTTATGTAAATGTTCTAAATTCCCAAGAAAACGCTCAGTTGTGGGCTCCTTGTGGAGCAGAACTATTGTACCTTTAGAATTTCTCTTATATCCCTGGTTGAAAAAGGTCCATGAACGTTTCCTGGCACTGGTTGTCTGAGAGGAAATGGACATATCTCTCAGAACATATCTTTTATGTTTGTTCTATTCTGCCACTGGACCCCCATTCCCCACCAAGGGCGCCAGGGACTTGATTTAGGCAGGAAGGCCGGGGGTATTTCTTATTACCTGAGAAGTCCTGGGTTATCTCCTCTAACAGCTTGCTAGCTAAAACCTTGCAAGGCAATGTGATTCTAAGATAATCAGATATAAAACAGGTTTCAATACATTTCACATTTATTAACTTATTTGATCATGTCCTTTATCCAAAATACTCTCTTAGGCACACATGGAGGCTCAGAAACTCTGGTCAGCACTGGGTTCTCAGAACCAAGTTTGGCCATCGTAGCAAAGTGATGACCTGGAGTTGAAATACCCACAGCTTCACTTTCTAGTCTACTATATAATTAAGTCAGTTTTTATGTTTGTTTTTATTGTCTGTCATTCCCACTATAATATATACTCATCAAGATCAGATATTTTGCCCTTTGTTCCCTGATGTACCCCAAGTCTCTATAACAGTGTCTGGAACATAGTAAGTACTTGATACATATTTGTTAAAAGAGTGAATGGATGAGAAATACAAAAGAGCATCCTATGGCTCAGTAGGCTCAGCAACTACCAGGACAGTTTGTAGCATCAAGTCCAAATGGAGTAGGCAACGGAAAGGTGAAGCCAGGAGGCGTTTTGTAAGATCTTAGAACTGAGATGCAGGGAGCAGTTTATAGGGTCCCTCTAGCCCTGTTCACGAGAGGGAAAGGATTAGGGACATTGAGCTAATTGAGACATAACAACCATTTTGTGTACAGAGAGAAGACATTATTGTTCTCCTTTCTAGAAGAGGAAATAGCATTGGAGGAATCATACTCCCCAGGTTACATACCAAGCAAACTGCAGGGCTAACTAGAGAACCCAGAATATAGGCAAAATTTAGTTCAGTTCAGAGAGCCAATTAGACGTGTGTTAAAACCCTGGCTCTACCACTCACTAACTGTGTGACCTAAAGCCAGTTTCATATTCACTCTAAGCCTCAGTTTCTCAATTGGTAAATGAGAATAAATGTAGTATGTATCCCCTAGATTTGCTAGGAAAATTAAGTGAGAGAATTCACGAAAAACACTTAGTTCAGTGCCTAGACAAAGTAAGTAACCAATATACATTACTGTTATAATAATCATCATTGGTATTTTAATCATCAAACAATATTTATTGAGGACCTACTATAGAGGCTGTTAAGGATGCAAATACCAGTAAGATGTGATTTTCAGCTTTCATATATCTCACAATCTAGACCTCAAACAGATAATTTAAAAACAATGAAAATATGAATGGTAGGGATAAGCTGAAGAAATAGCACAAGGAAAACACCACTACTATGCCCTGAGTAGTCCAGAGGGCTTCCTGGCAGAGATAACTCTGGAGAAACAGTCCATAGGATTATCTAGGAGTTTTTCAAGCAAAGAAATATGAACAAGGCATTGTCATCAAAGAGAGCAGCATGACAAAGCCATACATGCAGGGGGATTATAATCAGTTTCAAGAACAAATTTCAAAACAGAGAAAGTGAGAGATGGGATTGAAGAAGTAGAAACTTGGTAATTAAGGGCATGACAAATTGTATGACAAATTAGGAAACTTGAACCTTCTTTTTTTGGCAACGTGAACTAATATGACGTGTTTAAGAAATAATACAGCATTATCAGATGTTCACTGGCTGGTCACTGACAACTGAGTGGAAGATGAATCTGAAGGGGACGAGAAAAGAAACAGGGTTACTGCAAGAGTCCAAGTGGGAGACAAGGAACAAAAATAAGGCATTGGACAGGAGAGAAGTCAAAGAAAACATGTGAGCCCCCAGAACTGCTTAACTGCATGTGGTTCAAGTTGAGGTTGGTAGGGTAGATAGTCATGGGGAGTCCAGGAAAATGGAAACAAAAGAAAGGGAAGCTTCTACTGGCCAAATTCCTTCTAGAGAAGTTTGCAAATAAGTTACTCCCAGATATCTGGTGAGAGTTCATTCTCAACCACTCTTATGATGTCATATGCTTGTCTCATTCTTCATGGTGGTGAAGACATGTTTTTGAGGACTTACCAGTCTCCATTGACTTTTACTGTCTTTTCTAGTCAACCTTGCATTTTAAATGCATTCTACTTGCAAGCAAGAAGAAATTCAAAAGAGCAAAGCCTTCCAAATAGGACGCAGAAGATCGAAACTCATTTTTGTTTTAATGAATTACTACAAAATGGATTACATGCTGTCAGTCTAGTTTCTATAGCTGATAAATGGGAATAGCAGAATCCATGCCTTCCTTTCATGTGAGCAATTGAGCAAGACATGTAAGGACTTTTAGCAACAACAACAACAACAACAAAAGCACTAAAATATTCTAATCCTTTTAAAATATCAAACGCATTGTCAAGGTGATTAAGTATTCATTTGAATAAAGTCTCCTCCCTCTATATTGTGAGATTCTTAAACATAGTTAAATTAACAAGCATTTGTTGGTATCCAGAATGCCAGACTCACTGTAAATTGAGCATGTTGCTTACAGCATATTCTTGTAAGTCCTAACTCACCTAGCTCTGAGGGTTTTCTGATTTTTATTGAAATCCTTTCACTTCTCCTTTCCATTGGTTTTCAAACATCTCAATTTTATAATCCTTGTCTATAGCAAATTAGAATGCTGATCTATTTTCATAATTCTAGATTTTGACTGCACACTTATATTTCAAGATAGTCCACTATTTTCACACAAACATCAAATATAAATTCTAAATCAATAGAATGTGCCTAAAAATGTGAACGTGCATTGTTACTTTGCAAGGTTTTACTCTTATTCATTTTCCTAGTATATATATGACAGGAAAGAGGAGCTAATTATATATTCGTTAAATGAATGAGTGAAAATATTGTCTTAGTCCAAGACAAAGTCTCCGTCAGATAGGTTATCATTCCTAAAATGATACTCAACTTGTAGGGAAAAAAAATTGCCTTGATTTTCCCCTTTCTTATGACAGGATTCATTCAAACTCTTTTTTTTTTTAAAGATTTTATTTTTTCCTTTTTCTCCCCAAAGCCCCCCAGTACATAGTTGTATATTTCTCGTTGTGGGTTCTTCTAGTTGTGGTATGTGGGACGCTGCCTCAGCGTGGTCTGACGAGCAGTGCCATGTCCGCGCCCAGGATTCGAACCAACGAAACACTGGGACGCCTGCAGCGGAGCACGCGAACTTAACCACTCGGCCACGGGGCCAGCCCCTCAAACTCTTGATCACATCTCCCAATGACAAATATTTATCTTCCTCGGCGATCTCCATCATGAAGCTATATACTAAGACAACTATATACAGGGGCAGAACTTGGTCTCTATTTTTTCCAAATGATGAGGCATATAGATGGTACTATATTTCAACTTGGCAATGTGTGTGGTGTGTGTACTGTGTAACTTGAGCATCAGAAAGAAGAAATCTATAGGAATCTCTTGTGTAGTGAGAATAAGTATTAGAATATAATTACTCAACAGATCTAGCAACAAAATTCTTCTAAGTAACTTTAATCTACCCCAAAGGTAACTTACAGATTCATATTTCTTTCAAACCATCAACAAGTAGGACCTGCAGCAGGATCCAGGACTCATCATAGGTCCTAGTTTTTAGTCTTTGGGAAACTAGCACATAGCTTTTTCCCTGGAAAGCAAAAGAAAAGGAAAATAAACTATGTTAAGTTTCTTCTGTGCACTTGGCTTTCGATTAGATACTCTTATGAATATTACACTAAGTTGTGATCACTAGGAGAGTAGCCATCTTGAATGTGCTGTCCAAGCCTACCAGTGCCAAACACACAGTGGATGTTCAATAACAATAACAATAGCTGAGAACGGCTGGGTACTCGTTATTCTCTGTGCGCTGTTCCAAGCACTTTTCATCTAACTAATGCATTTGATTCTCATAGCCATGCTACAGAGTAGGTATTATATCCATTTTATAGATGAAGAAACTGAAGCTAAGAGAGGTTAAGCAACTTGCCCAAAGTCACACAAGTAGCAGGGCTAGGATGCAAATTTGCGTAGTCCTACTTCATAGCCCATGCTTAATCTCTATGTTAGACTTGTCAAATGAACAAATCAACATTGTTTCCCTTAGGAACTGGTAACTTTTTATATTGAGATAGCTCCAAAATTGATGCAAATGTACCTTTTCCAAAGCCACAGTGCTCGCCTTCTGTTGCACAGATAAAGCAGTAAGTTTCCCTCTCGCTTTGTAAATCCCAGGTAAAAGCTCTTTCCTCCGCACTTCACCTCTTGTTCTTCACAGCTCAGTACTAATCATCAGCCCATAATGCAGTGTAGAATTGCCAACACCATCCCGATGATGTAGCTATTTCCAATTGGCACTTGGGAGCAGTGAGGATAGGAGGCATTACTCATAGCCAAGAGTACAGATGTTTCTAATTGCTTTCCATTACCAAGAATAACAGCTGTTTACATCTATCAGCAAATAATTCACAAGAGCTCCAGACTATTAAGATAACACACCCCACCTGGTCACCATCACAAGTTGTCAAGGCCAAGATAGAGGCTGCCAGAATCCCCTTCTGTATCTCTGTTCATCAACTGACAGCATGTGTCACCTTCAGATATCCTTATGCTACCCCACAAGCTCTGGCTTCTTGGTGGCCTGACACATCAAATGGACATATGGATTCTTCATGGCTTTGCAGTAAATGTTTTATGGTTATCTTGCAGCCAAGGGCAGCTGACATGGAGGAGCAAGGGACTTGCAAATAGCCTGATGAAAGAATTTCTGCACTTTTTTTCACAGAAGAGGATGAAGTGTTCTGCTTAGAGGAGTTTCGCAGCTGCGACGTACTTAACTTCCTTTAACGCACCAACAAATTGCCTCGGGTGATAGATTATGCAGTTCAATAGCATCGCAGGGACCAGGTCACATGCTTGGATATAATCCCCAAAATGGACACACACTGTTAACAGTTCAGTGAACTTTATGACACAGTTTTATCGGCCACAAAAGAATACAAATATTGCAACACATCATAGATATTTGGAGTTAAAAAGACCAATAGCACCTCCGTGCCAATGCAACACTGATCCCTACTGCATATTTTTTTCCCAGTCTAGTTTAAAGTGACTCAGGCAATTGGTCTCTACTATTTTTTTTTCCTATGGAGACTATTCCAGAGTCTAATACAATGTTCTGTGTTCCAGCTTCTTCTGAATTTACGTCTAAAATTGACTCTCCACACGTTAAAACACATATTTTTTTAATCCATGGATTTTTTTGACCTATAAAAATAATAGAATATCATCTATTTAAAACTACATGAGTATCTACAAAACTATGTAAACTAAAAATTGTCTTATGGTTTGTGGCAGCTTGTCTCCAAAGTGCCCACTACCACCACTTCCTCCCTTCCTTATGCTTGTATGCTGTTCCCCCATCAAAAGGTGGAAGCTATGGAGTCCTTTGAATCTGGGCTGGCCTCTGATTGCTGTGACAAATAGAATATGCCAGAAGTGATACTTGCCAGTTCTGGGCCTAACTCTTAAGAGAACCAGCAGTTTTGTTTCCCTTTTCTTGAACTCTAGATCTGTGGGAAGCCAAGTACCATGGAAAAACCCTGAAACCTTGAGCCTTCCATAAGGAAGCCCAAGGTAGCCATGTGGAGGGATTGTATGGAGAAAAAGGGAAACCAGCCTTTCCCCAGCTGCTCAGCCATCCCAGCCCAGGTGCCAGATGAGTGAGAGAATGAGCAATTTAAACATTCCAGGATCCCAGCCATCCCAAACATCTCTAGCTGTTCAGGCCACTCTAGCTGAGGCTTTAAATATATTGAAGGAGAGACAGGCTGTCTGTGAATTATTGACCTACAGAATTGTGATCATAATAAAATGCAGGGTTTTTTTTAATGTTATGCGGCAATTGGTAACTGGAACACAACCCCCACTCCACTTTCCATGAATCTCTCTCTGTTACTTCTTTAGCATCACTCCACAATACTAATGACACAGCCCACAGGAGAAAAATCTTCCTCTGAAATCATAGTTTGTACAATAAATGTCATTGTAGTTTCTAATCAAAAGAAACAAAAAGAAGAGAAGAAAGGCAAGTGCTCAAAATGTATCTTACTCCTTTTTTCCTCTAGTCCATGTCTTACTCCATTGTCAATGAGGGGTTTACTCTACCATATTGCCCATAAAATAAGCAATTATATATTTTAGGTTTCTGCTACGGCACAGGATATCAATTCAAATCACTGTACTTAGTTTTTCTGGTCCAAATATATATCAATCAGTCTGGTTTGAATTAGAATAAAAACATCACTTCCTTCAAGGAAATTTGGTTATTTTAATAAAACTCGAACAAGTTTGGGAAACTGACAGATTTTCCTTTTACAACATCAATTATAAATCTGCAGATGCTATTGGGAAAAGTACTAGTTGTGAAGCCTTAAGAAGTGCTTGTACTACTTACAAACATGTTGCTTTTACAATACAGCCTTATTTGTGTATATAGTATATACTATATACATGTGTGTATAAACACAACTATATATTTTAGTGAGGAATAGTTATATACATTAACAAACACATAATATCCTTTTTTCTTTTATTTGAGGAAGATTAGCCCTGAGCTAACATCTGCCGCCAATCCTCCTCTCCATGTTGAAGAAGACTGGCCCTGAACTAACATCTGTGCCCATCTCCCTCTTCTTCATATGTGGGATGCCTGCCACGGCATGGCTTAACAAGCAGTGCGTAGGTCTGCACCCCGGATCTGAACTGGTGAACCCTGGGCCACTGATGTGGAACGTGTGAACTTAACTGCTGCGCCACAGGGCTGGGCCAACAAATACATGTTATTCTTTCAGTCACTTTATGTGTGCTTAATGGCCATGAAATAAGCACTGCATTAGAACACAGACACTCTGGGTTCCAGCTCACCATTGCAGCCTCCATACCACATCCTTACCTAATTCTCACAAGACTGGCGTGAGTTCCTTTTCATTTCTAGAAATGTGTTATTCTAATATGGTTTTACTGTACTTTCTTACCTTACTTATTGCTTATACATTAACTAATACATGGATTTATACAGCCAAATTCCTATTTCACAACATTTCTAGTATGAAATTTAACATTTCAACATTACTTAAATAAAAATTATTCTTATTTTGGAGCTGGCCTGGTGGCGTAGCAGTTAAGTTCACATGCTCTGCTTTGGTAGCCAGGGGTTCACCAGTTCAGATCGCAGGCACCGACCTAGCACAGCTTATCAAGCCATGCTGTGGCAGGCACCCCACACATGAAATAGAGGAAGATGGGCACAGATGTTAGCTCAGGGCCAATCTTCCTCAAAAAAAAATTTTTTTTTCTTATTTTATTGTAATTTTGTAGCAAAATTAGGAAATAGCTATCTACTTCCCTCTTGCTAATAACTTTAAGATGCTAACGTACTAACATTAACTCACTTCCTATGTTGAAAAGAAATATTTCTCCTAATTAAATTCAATTATTTAGCAATGGCCTGTTTTCTTAAACTATCAAGAAATCATACCATTTAATGTGCAGAAAGAAACAAACGTTTTATGTTCCTTTTTACGAAGAGAAAAGTGCAGTGTTCTTAATTACTCATGAATATAGCTCAGTTTACAGGAAGAAAAGATTATGTGATTATTTGACGCTACATTGAGAGATCTTTAAAGTAAAGATGTCAAAGATATATAGTCATTTAAGTTTTTCTTTAGAAATTACATATGGTCTCGATTATTAGCACTCCAGTAAAACACAGAGCCTTTCCTTACCAACAGCGCAGTCTTAAAGTCGCAATGAAGAACTCTTCTCAAGCACAGTTAGGGCAGGGAAGAAAGCAGGGAAGTCAGCCTCCTTGATCTCTGTCGTTCACTTGCTCATAAGTTTTCCCTCAATCTTACATTTACACTCACATGATCTGTAAAAGATCTAATGGAATCAGAGCTTTAATTTCTGACATGAACTTGGTAATGTGGACTTTGTAAATGCCTGAAATGATACTGTATAAGTTATTCTTTACTCTGTTGATATAGGAGGCCTGCCTTGAGTTTGTATCACAGATTTTTCTTAACTTTATTTTTTTAAATGATTATAGACTCCCTGGAAGTTTCAAAAACAGCACAGAGTCACTTGAACCTTTCATTCAGATTCACCAGTGTTCCACAGATTTTGAAATTTCCCCTTTCCATTGTCTATATTAAAACACCAGAAGATAAATCTATTCTTAATAAACATGACAAAGTTGCTCTCACATTTGTCTTCAAGGGCTGCAGGAAGACAGCTAATTATTAATTAGATTGCAAGTAGAAGGATGCTAATATAGTACTGGTGAACATACTTGTTTCCAGGCTGGCATGATATGGCATGCAAGTTGGCATGCAGTGTTATATGAACATATGGCAGGCAGAAGCTGCTGTTTCCTCCCAGGAAACAGCAACGGAAACGTCAGCTCCCACAGTATTGAAGACACACACCCCAAAACTCCTCAGAGCTGTTGAGGGCTTAGTGCACATGCCATTTCCCTGTCACTGGGATGGGGAAATAAACTCTTCATGTGGTGTCACGCCAGCAACCACAGGCACCCAAAGTCTGCTTCCCCCAAAGAGGAGGACACAGAAGTAGGAGTTCTCCCTGAAGCTGTGTGTCAGAGCACCATCTTGGGCTTTCTTTTCGCAGTTATGAGATTTCATCATAAAGAAACTTCTAGCTGGGAAGAACTCAACCATTCAAATAGTTTAGCCCTTTGCCTCCAAGCAAGTATGTGCTTAACAGAAGGATCTGTAAGAATCTATCTCCTCATTTTACAGTTGAAAAACAGAAACATTCTATGACTTGTCCAAATGTTGGGAGTCTGGATGAATAGTGAAGGCTTTCAGCGTTTCCAGAATTCCATGGCAAAAGCAGTTTATCTTTCATTATTAGTCTCTCCACAAGCATAATAATCTTCACTCTGAAAATTCATCCAACTCTTACCTAAATCTCTAACACTGAAATTCATTTTCTTCTTTCTGTTCTCCATGGAAATAAAGCACATTTAGTATGTAATAAACTTGCATCTTTCTGAAGACTATTATTAAGTTTCTCTCAGCTTTCCCTTAGTCAAAATACATAAAGTTGCTTCAGGAAGAAGGTTGTGATATATGTCTATGCTTTTGATTATTTATGTCTACTCAAAGCAGTCCCATTTGCTTAAATATCTAAGCTTGACAGTATGTGACTGAATTATCCCCATCCTAGAAATTCTACCATATAATTTAACAGAACATGCTTTTTGTCTTTCACAGCGATTTTATTTAAACAAACAGTTGGAAATTCATTTGGTGGAATATGTTATTCCAAAAGACTTTACCAGTCTAATAGGATATTTTTTCATCGAAAGACTGGAGTCCTAATACGTTACCAATAAATCCACACTCCCCTTTCTCTTGGTCCTTGCCTTCTGCTCCCAAGTGAAGGGGTGACTCAGTAAAGCTAATAGGGACTGGGAAGGGAGGCATCTTCCCCGGGCTGACTGCACCCTGAAAGAAAAAACTCCTTGACTAGTTATTGCAAGAATTTCCCAGCTGCCTTCAAGTGAAAGAAGACATTTTAAACATACTTCTTTCCCCACACAAAAGGATTCCTGAGTGTTGGGAGTGTAAGACTGTCAGCTTCTATAAGAACTTGGTTTCTGGAGGCACCAGCAAGTTGAACTGCAAACTGTGAGAGAGCCCAGGGCGTCAGGTGCCTGACCTAGCAATGCCATCATGCTGGGGGGTGAAAACCTGAACAACCACTGTGACTGGAAAGCTCAGTTTCTTGTGTCTCTCTTCAGGCAATCCTGTGAGTAGCTGTTTTTTTATTGCTGTGGCTGTTGTCGTTATTGGACGTGTCTATGTGATCTGGTGTTTTTTCGGGGGGGGCAGAGTCCCCATCAGGATGCTTGCCAGGCAGAGCAGAATGCCATTACATGGAGAACCGCGGCTGCTGGGAGCGAGCTGCCGCCATCGCAGGGGATTTATCTCTGCAAGTGCCGATCATAATGGACTCCTTCACTAAATGACTTTGGATGAGCAGGGCTTTGGCAGAGGCCCTGCAAGTCCCACACTCTGTTATAAAACTGAATGCCCGTGTAATGGACGCTCAGGAGAAGTGCGGCTGTGAGGGCAGGTGGGTGGGAGAGAGTCATGGCTGAAAGGCATAGACAGCAGCACTGGAGGGGGTGCAGAGGAATGTTAGCCTGTGACCAAGTCTGCCCAACAGGCAAAAGGACCAAAGGTGGACCCAACAGTTTCAAAGGAATAAAGATAATTTTTACAAGGATTTCAATCATAATAGTTCTAGAGGGGAGAAACAAACAAACACATAGGATATTTTAATAGCTGGGTCAAGAGTGTTCTAAAGAAAAATAAGGCAGGACTAGGGGATAGACAGAGGTGCAGAGGGATTCGTGTTATTTTGTAAAACTTGGTCAGGAGACGCGTCTCTGATAAGTGGAAATGAGCTGAGGTCTGATGAGATGCGGGAGTAAGCCCTGCATGGAACTAGAGGAAGCATTTCAGGCAGAAGGAACAGTAAAATGCAAAGGCCCTGAGGTAAAAGTTCAAGCGCCATCAAACAGGAAAGAGCTCAGTGTGTTCAAAAAAACAGAAGACAGCACTGTGGGTGAAAGGAAGGAAGCTAGAGGGTGGGGGATGGGGAGAGTCTTATGGGGAGCAGGGGGCCACATCAAATGGAGCCAGTGGTCTAGCATAATAATTTGAGGTTTCTCTCTGAGCGGAGGAGTACCAGTGGAGGGTTTCGAGCAGAGGACTGACTTGATCCCATCTAGGTTTAAAAAAAATCACTCTTGCTCTGTGGTGAATAGATTGTAGGGGGACAAAAATGGAAGCAGGAATACCAGTTTGGAGGTTATTGAAGAAATCCAGAAGAGAAATGATGGTAGCTTGGACTAGGGTTGTATTAGCAGAAGCAGAGGAAAATGGGCAGACTTGAAATATAATCTGAAGGTAAAGCCAACAGGTTTTGCTAATAAATTGGATAGAGTGTTTAAGAAAAGGAGAGGAGCAAAGATAATTTCAGAGATTTTAATCCAAGCAACTGGAAGGATGGGATACCATTTACTGAGATGTGGAAGACTAAGGGAGGAAAAAGTTTGGGGAGAAAATTAAGTCTATTTTAGATATTTTAAGTTTTAAATGCCTATGAGATATTCAAATAGAGAAGTTGAGTAGGCAATTAGATATAGGATTATGGCATTTAGAACTCAGAGAGTTTCTATCAATGGGATCTAGCAGTGAGAAGGAAGTTAGCACTGGAGTCTCCTCAGGCTGGATGGTCATCAAAGCCATGGAGCTGGATGAGATCAACTGGAAGTGGGCGTGGGTTAGAAAAAGTTCAAGGACTGAATCCTGAAGCAACCTAGCATTTAGAGAAAGGTGAGAATGTTCCATTAGTGGAGACTGAGAAGAAGTGGCCAGTGAGGCAACAAAAATAAGAAGAATGCTGCTCCACTAAACACAGAAAATATTTCAAGGAGGAGGGGTAACAGTGCCAAATGCTGATGATAGACTAAGAAATACAAGGAATAAGAATTAAACATTGGATTTGGCCATGCGAAGATCACTGGTGAGCTTGACAAAGTCAGCTACTTTGGGATGCTGTGGATAAGTCTTACCGAACGATGCAAAGACAATAGGAAGAAAGTTTGCAGGAGACAGTGAGAACAGACAACTCTTTCAATTAGTTTTGCTATAGAAGGAGCAGAGGAATAGGAGCTGAAGGGGAATGGTATGTTAAGGGAAATTTACTTTAACATGGAAGCTGTTACAGCTTATTTGTATAATGATGAGAATGATAGAGATTTAAAGAAAATTTTAAATTCCAAGAAAGGAATCACTTGCAGTACAGAAGTCCTCAAAGGGAATAGGATCAAATGCAATGTTTCTCAAACTATCTGGTGATGAAAAACCAAGGTTTCCTCCCAAGTTTGTCGAAGACCAGTGCTTTTGTAAAACACAATACAAAAGAATTATTAGAATAATGAAATAAGAAAATAGTCACATTATACACAAGACCAATATTTTAAATTATGAGATTCAACAGACAAAAAGTCAACTCTATCAAATTACTATAAAAGTTTCTATACATTTATTTTCCATTTCTATGCTTGTCTCATCACAAACTGGTAACAGTTATCAGTCCATGACCAGCAGCAGCCCATGGTTTGTATTTTAAACAGGGCTGATCTAGTGTGCAAGAAGAAGCGTTGACTTAAATAAGAGAAAGAACAGTACACCCAAAGTTAAATGTTGAGCAGGCAGAATATATGGGCTGAGGTGAAGTCCATCCTTCTGGAGGATGCGGACGTTGTCTTCTGTTGGCTTGCACTTCCTCCATGAAGATAGAGTGAGAGTGAAGATAGGGTATGGGGTATTGGAGGATTGAGGAGACAGAAAATTATAAAGTAGTCGAGGAGAATGGGAGTATAAATTGACTAAGGAAATCTAGTGGGATTGGCAAGTAGTACAAAAGACTCAGTTGAGATCTTGGGTCATGAATTTAAAGTTAGTCCAGTTGGTATTGCTGTATATATTTTTTCAACCACAGATGCCTTCTTGGACCAGGTGTAGAAAAGGAGAAAGGATATATTTAACCAGGGTCAGAGAGGGTATGACAGAGAAGGCAAGGGAGGTGAAAGTGCTTTTCTGGTAACATCTCTCAGATAAATTCATTGTCCTACAACCCCACTGCCACCACTCTTATAAAAGCACTCATTGTTAAGTGTCTTATTTGCTGTAATAATCTTCTAAATGATTTTCCTTTCCATTGGATCCTGCATATTATAACCACATTAATCTTGCTAAAACTCTACATTCATGATCTCATTCCGTTAGCCCAAGAACTCAAGGTGCTTCCTTTTTGCTCTAGATACAAATTCCACCAGCCATTTAAGACCTCCCAGAGCTCATACTTTCATCTTCTGAAGCACACAGGGTCAACTCTTCAAGTCATTGTTCATTGTTAATTTCCTATCTCGTACATGTACACACATACACAAACACAAGCACCAATATGTATAGACCCCAGAGGAATGGCTTTCCTGTTCTGCATGTCATCCAGATCCTACACTGCCTTTAAGACTTTTGAAATCATATTTCAATTTAGTAAACTTTTATTGAATAGCTACTATACACCAGTTACTGTTCTACATAAAAGAGATTAAAATATCTTATGATTTTCTTGCTCTCTCTCTCTCTTTTTTTTTGTTGGTGAGGAAGATTACCCCTTAGCTAACATCTGTTGCCAATCTTCCTCTTTTTGCTTGAGGAAGATTGTTGCTGAGCTAACATCTAGGCCAATCTTCCTCTATTTTTTGTATGTGAGATGGAGCCACAGTATGGCTTGACGAGCGGTGTGTAGGTCTGTGCCTGGGATCGGAACCTGCAAACCCCGGGCCACTGAAGCAGGGCACACAAACTTAACCACTATGCCACTGGGCCAGCCCCCTTGCTCCCTTTTTTGATCCAGACAACACTGTTCTTTCCTTTGTCTGAACTTTTATAGAATTTATAGTTTATAACATGGATATATGTATTTTGACTATTTATGCTTTAGGTATTCTCTAGCTATTTTATTTATTTAAATCTTGTCATCCCCATTATTGTGTAAGTTTCTAAATGGTAGAGACAGTCTTATATTTCTTTTATATTCTTAACATGGTGCTAGATGTAGAATACTCATTTAATAAATACTTGGTGACTTCACATGCTTATTAGGATTTGGGAACTGCATGGTTTTGAAATAGTAGAGTTCCCAGAAAGTTTAATATTTATGCCCTTTAAAACACATCTACTTTACCAATTAGGGTGTCTTTGGCTTCAATTAACAGAAACTCGACTAAGAATGACTTAAACAAATACAGTTTCTTTTTTCTTATAAAAGTCCATAATTAGGCAGTACCTATGATTGGTTCAGCTACTCAAGGATACAAACTCTATCATCATTTTTTTGTTGGGCTTCTCGCTTCATGATAGCAAGCCTCATTTAAAGAAAGAATGCAGAATTGGAGAGTATTTGCAAGAGACAGAGATTTCTCCCTTTTGTTGAACAGCAAGATGTTTCTCATACGTTTCCCAACTTCCCCCTACATTTTATGAGCTATTACTCAGTCATATTGCCACCCACAGCTACAAGTGAGACTAGAAAAGGAAGTATTTAGATTTCTTCAATCTCCATAGTAAGAGGAGGCAAAGGCTGAGGGAAATAAGAAGAATAATTGTATTAACCAAATATTTGTTTGTTTATAACATTTGTCTAGCTCATTTCTTCCAAGCAAACTCATTCATTCTTTGCACAGTTCTCCAATTCTAAAACATCACACTATGCTATTTCCCATATGTTTAACAAGTTTGTCCTTCCATGATTTTCAGCAGAGGTTCTGGCTCTTCCTTGTATCTACTAACATAATCGGAAATTGTACTTCTGGTCACTTGATTATTCAGTTTTAGGCACCAGAATATTATTAGGATTGTTTAAAGCCTGGAAATAAATCCATGACACCCCTATCCCCAACTTTCGGTTCATACCATTAGATTCAAAGATTTTAGGTTTGCCTCAAATATCCACTTGTCTCAAATATATTAATAGCTTTTTGAAAATAAAAAGAGAGGAAGAGGTGTCCCCTGGAAACACTAGATTATAGATGGACAAGTAGGTTTCTAAACTTTAGTGTTTTTTAACATTTTTAATATGCTAATATCCCATCAACTCTCCAAAAGGGGCAGATAACATGCAGTGTTTTTGAATATATTTAACATGATTTATTTATGTTATTACTAATATTTAGCATGCTTTATTTTTTCAGAAAGAATGTTGTAGAACCAATATTTGAAAGAAAAACCTTTCAGAATGCTTCTCTAGATATTTTTATAACTTGGGTGCCTATTTCTGTTCAAGACCTAAGGACTTTGGACCTTAAATGACTTAAAATGGCACAGAACACAAATCTCGGTTCAGTCCTACAGCCCCAGATTTTTCCCAAAAGCCTTATACGTTTCAAATTTGAGCTTCTGAGTGATTATTATTCCCCAGGTGATCCACTCACAAGGTTTTAGCTCTAGTCCAGGATATAGGCACACTGTGTCCCTATCCTATCCCCATCTCTTCTCCTACATCAGTGACACAAATTAATGTGAAAGCCATGACCATCTGAGCTTTTCCATTCCACTAATTCTTAGATTCTATTATGTATATCATTTACTTGGAAAGTATACTGAATATAGTATAATACAACTTTCTAAAGATACACTGTTTCCTAATGAAATAATGGAATCATAGAAGGTGTTTCAAAGGTCATTTGGTCTCACACTCAGCCAAAATCTGAAGCATCCAAGGCAGATGGCGGCCTGGCCCAAGGGTGTCCAGCCAGACCAAATGTAGAAGCCAAAATTTACCAGTGTCATCAACAAAGGGCTGCATTAAAAAAAAGTCAAAACTAGGCTATTTATTATGCAGAATAAAATCTTTATTACAGAACCCCCAAATGTCTCAAGGGTGTCATTTTATTTTAGCACCTTCAAAAGTTATTTAAATTGTATACCAATGTGCTGACTAATGCAATTCTTAACCTTTTCTTCTCATTGTCACTTCAAGGCCTGCTGACATAGTTCTAAAACGTAGCATATAGCCCTAAGGCCAAACAGGATCCACCACTGGTTTTTATAACACCACAGACATAATATTTAGAAAAGACTTAATAAAAGTGATTTAAAAGAGTGATTTGCTAGTTTTAAAGGAACTCTCCAAAACACTCCATGTTTTGTTTTTTTCTCCCCAATATTCCTAGCCAAGTAAATAAAGTGTTTTAGACATGAAAAAAAATAAGTTTCAGTGAGTATGAGTGACTTCTCCAAAGTCAAAGAGATAGTAGGTACATCACCAGGATTTCAACTCCTGTTGAAATGGAGTTGAGTTTCCCTTTCCTTCTTGCTAGAGGTTATTTCCAGGCCTTCTGTGTTCAAACGGCTTCTCTTCTTTAGTCTCAATCAGTGTTCAGCAAAAATCAAAAACTGCTGAATATAATCCTGAATGTGCCTTCCTGGCCCAGAGGATAGATAGTAGGTATTCACAGAACATGGAAACAGAAACTCTGTGTATACTATGTCTAAAGTCCAAATTCATTCTACCCTACCCTACCCTACAGTGGGTACAGAGATGGCCTAGTCAAGTGTCAATCAAGTGTTTATGGTTGGAATTTGGATATTTAAGAAGCTGATTTAAAACAGCATTGTATTCTGGAAAGATGGCAACTATGGTGGCAGCATAGTTTTTGCATTTTCCAAAATCCCCACATCAGAATAGATAGTAAAACAAAAATCAAGGGACATCTACAACAAAACTAAATGACAAAGTATCCCAATTAATCTCAAAATAAAAGTGAGTGAGGACAAACCACCAACAGCCACAAGATTTGTGTGTTACTGGCATTTGTGCAGACCATAGAAGGAAATAATAGAATATCTGATTAACCTCAGATTAAGACAACCCCAAAATACCAAACAGGTATTTGCTGAAAAGTACAATGAGCCAAATTGACACAACATCTAAAATTGTCAAGGGTTTTGCCCAATCTAATAGAAGGTGAATCTAACAAGCCTGTAGTAAGGCATAAAGAATCTGCTGCATTCTGGGCCCTATAAAACTCTCAAAAACGACCCATTAGGGCTTCCTTGAAAGATGGGTCTCCACACTGAGATGAAACTTCCGGGAATGATAAAAAAGTGAATAGGAGACATTTGAAATGAAGAAATGTAACGCTTTGGATATAAGTCAAAGAGAGAAACAAAGCTAGGAAATCTAGAAAGCTATCTGAACCAAGCCTTTTTCTATGATTTCAGGAAAACTAAATTCACATAAATATAAATAATAGAAAAGTATCGAGTCTCAACTCATAGAAGGTCACTAGAAGAGAATATGAGCTAAAAAATATCCCTGCAGACAATAAAAGCATGCCACAAAAGCATGCTCAAATATAAATCAAAATGGCAGCATGCTTTCCAAAATCAGCTAAAATGCATTAATAAAATGATACAAGGTATGAAATAACAGCAAAATCAGAAATAGAAAAGCTCTGAAATGAGGTGACAGATGTTAAAGAATTAGAGAGGAAAAATCTTTAGGGGCCTGCCTCACGGCCGAGTGGTTAAGTTCGTACACTTGGCTTCTGCGGCCCAGGGTTTTGCCGGTTCGGAGCCCGGGCGAGGACCTAGTACTGCTCATCAAGACATGCTGAGGCAGCGTCCCACAGGGCAGAACTAGAAAGATCTACAACTAGAACATACAACTATGTACTGGGAAGAAGGGAAAAAAAAAGATTGGCAACAGATGCTAGCTCAGGGCTAATCTTTAAAAAAAAGAAAAAAGAACTTCAAAAAGAAAAAATCTGTAGAAATGAGATCAAACTAGAAGTAACACAAAAGTGAATAAATAGAACAAAAACGGTGTAAGAGAAATATAAAATAAAAAGAGGGAACTTTTAGAATCAAAGAGAAATGAAGAAAGAGATAAAAGGGTATTGAAGGCGTCACATATTGAAGATAAGCAAAGAGCCAACTGACAGATAATAGGGGACCTAAAGAAGAAAACCAAAGCAAGGGACTAAATACTAAACTAAACACTAACGAAAAGCAAAATTCAAAAAAACTTTTTAAAAATTGATTGTTAAGAAATTTGAAACTGCACATTGAAATATCATTGCATATCCAAGAATATTGACACACAATGTTCTACACCAAGATTACATATACTTATATGTATAATATCACATATATATGAAAAACATCCTTTACACATCTAGGACAGAAAGAGCAAATGACACACAGGGGACACAATTAAACTAGCATCGTATTTTCTTACAGCAACACTGTATGCCAAAAATAAGAGGGAGGAGTAACATATTTAAGATTCTCAGGGAAAGAAAATGTGAGCTGAGAATTTCATTTCCAGAAAAACTTACCTACAAGGACAAAGGGCATAGAAAATTTGTCACAAACATGCAAGTACTCAGAAAATACTGTTCCCAGGAACTCTCCCTGAGGAATCTTCTAGAGAACAAGCTTCGTTCAGATAACCAAAATGACTAGAGAAATATCAGCACAAGGACTTGTGGTGAGCATTAAATATACAGTTACTGGTGGAACTAGTATTAAATGAGAAGTAAAAGACAGAGTAAATAATGTAATGGTTACATGTTCTGTCTCTGTAGCAACAGTATAACTCTAAAACATGGGGCAAAAATGGGAGGGAATATGCAAAAGAAATTTTAACTCTTTTAAATAATTACAGTGAGATCATAGAAATAGCATTGTTTTTTGAGACTGTTATGTATATATTGTTGGATAAAGCAAACGAGTAATTTTTGGATATTCTATCTTCCTCTGTGAACCTGAGAATTAGGACAGGAAAGAAGCATCTCCTTATAAAATTATCCCAGCTACTTTATAAACACAAAATAGGATTAAAACTGTGCTATCTAGAGAGCTGGCCCTGATGGCCTGATGGTTAAAGTTTGGCACTCACTGCTTCAGTGGCCTGGGTTCATTTCCTGGTCGCAGAACCACACCACCCATCTGTCAGTTGCCATGCTGTGGTGACGGCTCACAGAGAAGAACTAGAAGGACTTATGACTAGGATATATAACCATGCACTGGTGCTTTGGGGAACAAAAAAAAAGAGGAAGATGGCAACAGATATTAGCTCAGGGTGAGTCTTTCTCTTCAAAAAAATGAAACAAAAAAAACCCGTGCTATCTAATATGCTAGTCAATAGTCACATGTGTCTATAGAGCACATGAAATTTGATTAGTCCAAAGTCTTCTTTCACTTTCTGATGGCTTACCTGCCTTTTTTCTATTAATTCTGAAAAGTCTTTTTCTTTGTTGGATATAGGTTTTGAGAGTATATCCCATTTTGAGGCTTACATTTTCATTCTCTTAAAGGTATCTTTTGGTGAACAGTAGTACTTAACTTTCATATAGTCTTCCGTGCATTTTTAAAAAAAGCTTTTCTTAACTCAAGATCTTTCTGGTCTTTCATTTATGTGACTTGCCTATGTCACAGAATTGTTAAAATCAAATGTGATAATGGATATGGAAGTGCTTTCCAAACAGTTAAGCAGTTATCATTGGTTACTATAATTTACAATGAATATGTTTAATGAACTTCAGAGTCACATAGAACATAATTAACATCTCATCTCTGACATTTATTATCTGAGTGAATTTATGCAAGTGAATACTTCTGCAGTTCTCAGTTTCCTAATCAATGCAATAATAATACTATCTAACTGATAGGGTTATTGTAAAGGTTAAATTAGGCAATGCATGTAAAGTACTTATTGTGGCAACTGGCTAAGGTAGGTTAAAAGTCAGTTATCATTTTCTTATAACTATGGTAGCGTTGGAGCTGAACAAGAGAAGATGGAGCCCGAAATTCTTGATTCCTAGTAATATCAAATTTCTTTAAGAAGAGAAGCACAGTGAATTATTTTTGTGCCCAGAATACTTTCATTTTTATTATTAACACATAACTTCTTTTCTTTGTATTTGCCATCATTTTCCACTCAAAATAAAATAAAATTATTAACCAAAACATTAAACTAAAAATTCTGACAATTTTTATTTTCAGATGTTAGGAAATGGAGTTCTTACACAAAACAATCTTAAAATCAGTCCCAACTTCAAAAACACTATAGCTCAACCTAGTTGGCTCTCTCTTCTCTATGAAGTTGGCTTATTCAAGCAGGTTCTTTTATTTCCCCTGCTGAGTCACCAGAGCCGTGGTTTTGAAGTAAGACATGTGGGTTTGATTTCCAGTTCCTTCACTCACACCTTAGTTTCCTTATCTGTGAAGCAGAGTAGTAACTCCTATTGCTCAGATTTATCATTTAAGAATTTGAGGCAGTACACATAAAGAAACTAATATGATACCTGGCAATAGTAAGTGTACACTAAGCAGTGACTATTAGTCTTGTGGACCCCAAACCCTGAATCTCTCAAATGTCAAAGCAGTTCCACGTGCAGCATTCTGTTTATGGTTTACTCTTGATCAATAGTAATCAACTCTGAAAAATAATTTACATTAAATCAATTGCCAAACATTGTTTAGCAAAACCATATGGATAAAGTCAGAGTTCTGAAGTCAGACTGCCTGGGTTTGAATCTCAGCTCTGCCCTTTGTTAACTATGTAACCTTCCTTAATTTCTCCATGCTTCAGTTTCCTCATGTGTAAAATGGTGATAACAATACTAACTAATGAAATTAAATGAGTTAATATTTGTAAAGCAATAAGTATAGTACCTGTCATATAGTAGCTCTATATAAATGTTTGACTGAAAAATAAATAAATAGTATATATGTCACTTGGAAATATATTCTTAATCAGTTTGTTTCTTCTAAGAAAAAGGTCAAAGCCTTTTGAATATTTCTTTGAAGTCCCATCAATCCTAAAATAGTGTTATGTATCTCACTCATAAATTAATTTATTTAACAAACATTTATTGAATACTTAATATATTTCAGGCCCCATGGTATCTCTCAAGAGAGCTAAGACATGTAGACAAGCATTTACAATATAAAAATTGCTATGCTGTACCAACTAGATTGATCCTTGGTGTATCTTGCTCTTTAGACCTTTCCATTTTAATTTTCACTATTAGATGGTGCAAAGGATAACTTACGATGAGAGTTTAACAACTACAAAAGAAGCCAATATATGTTATTGGCCCTGAGGATGCAAAAGGAACTGAGAAAATAGTTGAAAACATCCTTGATACGTATGAAAATGTTTTGTTCCTCTTTATGGATTATGACAAGCTGCAAAGAACCCCTATGTGATGGACAGAAGACAGATAAACAGAAATACTTCCCTCTTGAAAGATGTCTGTACAATCTAAAACAATTAATCTTGTTGGAGTCAGTCAGCTCTAATGGTGCTGCCTGGCATGGGCCATTCATCAAAGCACACCGATTCATCACACAGGACCAGACACATCGCTTGACAGGTCTGCCACTCCTGCCACATGCCTAGATGCCTGGGAATCTGTGTAAGGCAGAGCAAGCCCTGGGAAGTTATTTATGTTTGTCTTTAAAAGATGGAATCTGAAGCTATTCATACTCAATGCTATTGATTCTAATGAAGATGTCAACAGAAACCTACCTCCTCTCCTGACACAAAACTCATCTATTTTGACAAATAAAAGTCTGACAATGTGTCCTCCTCTCAAACTCAAAAGTCTAGGCATGACAGATCATTCTTGTCAGCATATGTATATTTTCTCGTGTCTCTCATTTAAAAAAAATAAAACCTTTATAAGAGCTGACATCCCCTACAGCTACTGTCCCATTTCTCTGATCGCTATTTTTAAAAGTATTTCTTTAATTCTAATTCTTCTTGATTCTCTAGTCAGATTTTCATTACTCCATTAGAATCACTCATGTCAAGGTCACCAACAACATACTTCTTGCCATATCAATGACCAGATTTTGGCTCTCCTTCCTCTCTCTCAAACACTTCCTCCACTGCACTTCTGGAAAACCAACTGGTTTTCCTCCTACTTCACTGATCACTCCTTCTAAATCTCCTTTCCTGGCTTCTCTTCTTTTTAACTGCTAGCTGTTGGTGTGCTCCAGAACTCAGTGCTCAGACTCTTCTCTTCTCTATACTTACTCCCTAGTGATCTCATCCTGTCCAATGCCTTTAAATACCATGAACACGCAACAGATTCCACAATTTGATAACTCTATCCTGGACCTTTCCCCAAATCCATATTTTTATACTCACTGCCTATTTGATGTCTCTGCTTGAATGTATAAGAGGCATTCAAACTTAACTCATCCAAACTAGAACTATTGGTTTTCCCCCAAAACATGAGTATCTCCTAGTCTTTCCCATCTCAGTAAATGCTATGTTTCCCACCACTCATATCCAAAACCTTGCAGTCATGTTTTATCCCTCTCTTATCCTCCCGACACTCCCTCTACAATCAACCAAAAGTCCTGTTGAATTTAACTTCAAAATATATCCCAAGTCTGACTTCTACTCATCACTTCTACTGCCACTGCTTCATCATCGTCTTTCACTTCAACAACTTCAAGAACCCCTTAACTGGTCTCCTTGCTTTCTTTCTTGCCCTTCTTCAGTATATTCTTCATTCATATATAATTTTTAAAAGTATATATCATGTCTTTCCCTTGCCTAACACATTTAATGGTTCCCTATTGCACTAGAATCAATTCCAAATTCTTCACCATGGCCTTTGAGGCCTTGTGTAATCTGGCCCTTGTCTATCTCTTTAACATCATCTCTTTCCACTTCTCTCTCTCCTTTTCAGCTCACTGGCCTCCTTCCTGATCCTCAAATGTTTTCCTGCCCTACAATGTTGTAATTGTTGCCTTTTCCTTAGACATACTTCTCTCAAAGCTGCAATGTGAAACTCTTCTCACTTTATTTCATTATCTGATCAAATTTCACTTTTTAGAGAAGTCTTCCCCAATCACTTTCCTTCTTTCCATCATTCTCTATGTCATTATCATGCTTTATTTTTCTTTATAGCACTTCCCTGCAATTTATATTACATTTCTATATTTACTTAATTATTACTATTTATCTCCCTAATAAAACGTATGTTCCATGAAGACAAATACTCAATCTCTTTTGTTCACCTTTATTTCCCTAGTTCTAGAAGAGTGCCTTTTGCATTTTAGGTGCTCAACAAATAAGACTAAATGAGTGAATTTTTAAAATTAAAGCATTGGGATAAGTAATCTAATAAGGTTCCTTCTTATTCTCAGATCCTCTGGTTCCAGGTCACTAAGCGTTGTCTCCTTTAAGAACTTCTACTGGGATTCAATTTCCTATGAAGTGGATAGTTGGAAGAATATGGGTAAATGAAGAAGGAATTGGGATGAATAGATTGCAAGGAAGCCACTCCAAGGAAAACTGGAATGCAAGATGGTGGGGAGCTGGGCATGAAATTCAGCAGTGACAAAAAAATCTGGAAAAAATAATAGGTTTCCAAGTGAACAATCAAATGTTTATGATACAGATCTAATAATGATCTTCCCTGTATATGGTTTCCTAAGCTGGACAAACATACCATTCTCCCCTGGACCTATGAAGATGAACAATCAAAATACCTACAGATAGTTGCAGTAATCACTCCAAATTCCTCCAGCCCTGAGCTTTTTCCCAATCTGTTTTGCACCACTTTCTAACTCATACCCCACTCTGAACTCCTGGCTTTAGGACCAGGGCCTCAAATCTTACCTGTGCAGCAGCACAGAGAGTGTTTGAACCCCCTCACATCCCTGACTTGACTTATGGCTCCAGATCTCTGGAGCCTATGACCTTCCATGGGAGTCTTCTTGCCTTGCCCTCGGCCTCAAGAAACCAAAACTGAGCCCTAGTCACTCAGGTAGCACTCCTGCCCCAGCCCTTATTGTCTTGAGAGAGGGTGATTCTGACAGATTAGGAAAAAGAACAAATTTCTAGATCAAAGAAATTTGAATTCTAAGTGAATCTCTGTAATGAATTTATAATCCAATGATTAGTGGATTTAGTCACATTCAAGGTCTTTTTGCATTCTTTATACAAGTATACCAATTAATTAAATGAAATGATACTTGTTAAGGGTTTAGCTCACTATTTCACATGTACTGTGATGATTAGTACTCTATTGTAAACTGCCTGAGGAACAGATGTAAGCAGGTTCAATTGATGAATTTAAACACATTTTTCAAAGAGTGTTAAATAAGTCTGTTTTAAAAATTTAATTGCCACTTACTTTTCATAAACGGACTACTCTTTCTTCCTGAAGATATCACTAAATTTTTCTTCTTACATGTCTGCTTAGCTTAAATACTTAATCGTATTTTAAAAGATTCTTTTAAATTAATATTTGGAGCATTTCTATTCAAAACTGCTTAATTTCAAGAGCTACAATAGAATGCTTAAATGGAGTAGTAAAATTATTAACTTTTTCATTTTGTCTTGGAAACATAACATAGTGATGGGAACATTAACAATTATCCCAAACTCAGTACACCAAATACTGTAAGAAGTAGATAATAGATAAATACTAAGTGAAAAAGGTAATAGACGAAGTGCTAAATGAAAAGTTAGGCAATAAATGTCATTCATCCAACAGATATACATTGGTGCCTTATGGTTTAGTACTACTGGAAGTAGCCTAACGAAGCAGGACTGGTGGGATATCAGTGAGCTTGTCTCATAAAGAAGACAATAAGCATACAAGAAACGCAATGTGAACAAGACAGAAAAGATATTTGCTCTCATGGAGCTTATAGTTTAGTGGTGGGGGGAGGGGTGGGGAACATGCAATCAAAAAATAAACAAAAACTGAATAAGATAATTTGAAAGATTAAATTACTTCCCAATTACCTATCTTTCAAACACCATCAGCGTAAGGGTGTAAGTGAGGGGAAGGATATGAATCTCATATTTCCCCTCTTAGTTTCCCCATTGTAAAACTGACAATTTTGTCAAGATCTTTTTAAGATAATAAAAGGAGTACCATCTCCATGGTTTCTTCATCTTCTTTGAAGCTGCTCTGGGTCTAAATAACCATCAAGGCCACCCTTTTCCAACTAAGACCATGGTAGGAAAATCAATGAAGGGGTCTCAAGGTCTTCAGAATCTGAGAATATCTTTCCTGGCGGGCTGTGGTCCAGGGTTTTCTCTCATCTGCTTATTACATCAGAAAGAATCCTGCATAGATCTCAGACCAGTGGCCAGAGATTTCCAACTTGATCCAGCCCCATAAAATGACTTGGGTAACCTAAAAAAAGCATTTGACCCCTGAAGTTGGTTGATGATTAAAGGATATCCCATCCTTGAGTAGGTCCGATAAGCAATGGATTCCTTAAACTATCCAAAGCCTAATTTTATTTATAATTAGAAACAGCTCAAAGGAACCCTATCTCCTCTTTCGTGAAAACCATCGCACAGGTCAGTGGTAACCCAGCCTGGTGGCTCCTATGATATGAACGCTTTAACTACCAAGTAGCCAATAAGCCTACTGCATCCCTGACATATGTTGCGTATTCCAGAGTAAGGATTGAATCCCAAAGTGGATAACATCCACTAAGATATTTGGAATAAAATCTCTTACATATACAAAATTTCTTCCAAATCTCACAGAAAGGTAATGTATCAATCACGACAGACTGACAGAAAACACATACCAATTCAAACAGGGAAAGTTTAATATAAAGATTATAAACAGGGGCCGGCCCAGTGCCCGAGTGGTTAAGTTCACACGCTCCACTGTGGCGGCCCAGGATTTCACCGGTTCGGATCCTGGGCAAGGACATGGCACCACTCGTCAAGCCATGTTGAGGCGGCGTCCCACATGACACAATTAGAAAGACCTGCAACTAAGATATACAACTACATACCGGGGGTTTTGGGGAGATAAAGCAGAAAAAAAAAAAAAAGAAAAAAGATTGGCAACAGTTGTTAGCTCAGGTGCCAATCTTTAAAAAATAAATTAAAAATTTAAAAAAAAGATTATAAACATAATTAACTATAACAGGATGCAAAAAATGCTAAAGAATACCCTAGGGCTAAGGGAGAAAATCCAATGAAGGAATAAATTTGGAAGTGGACCTTCTCCCAAAATCTGGGGTTCATACCTTAAGGTGTTGTTGGAACTCTATTGGATGGCAGAGAAGTTCACTGAGTTTTCCTAGGCCAGACTGATCCACAAGTGCTGCGTAATCAGGAAACACCTCTCCAGGGTACAAGTGAGCCGTACTTGGCAAACAAGGAATTGCAGCCAGAACTGGCAATCCAGAAACACCTTCCAGTGCAGGTGGGCTGAGGCTGGCAGGCAAGGAACTACAGCTGGAATTAAGCAGGAAATGCCCCTCCAAGGTGCTGGACTATAGCTGTGAAGCTGAATGCTGGAGTGTCTACAAGACTCACAGGGAATCCACACAAGGGAACGCCTATGAAACTTAACAAGAAGCCATCCACAAGATTGCCATTGAAACTCAACAGGGATGAGTGCCACTAGATGTCTCCCATATGTGGCCCTGGTAGCCAGGCATAAGGAGAAGAAGAAGCATCTGGGAGCACATTGGAACCAGGGAGAGAAACTCCTTCCTGCAATGTTCCTCCATTGCCCTCTACTGACAAAGTTTAACATCATGTCAGGTACAAAAGAGAAATGCTTTTATGGCTCATATCCATTATTGCCAACCAGGCAATAAATGGTGGATTTGGAGCCAAGAAACAATAAATTGATCATTGTTACAGACCATCAGACCATCTCTTTGGCTACTCAGTTTCCATATGAACCCTTCTAACACATTTGAACTTCCATACAACAATAAGATAACTCTATATTTCCACCTAATAAGATTTGGCTATTCTACTTACAAGTGATAAAGCTCTTACCCTTTCCCCAAAATGAGGAGAGGCATAATCCTAGCAGTCATTGTATCCATTGCTGGCTATATTAATTATTCCTCAAATTCGGTCATAATTCCACTGAATATGCAGTCACTTAAAGACTAAATTATAAAGTTAACTTCCACCAACTAGTACACAAAATTAAATGGGAAGAAGAGAGAAGAAAATGGTTAGTATACACAAATATTACAAGCAAAAAGAATTTATAAAGCTACTGTGATCTTTGTTTCTGCTATTGACCTTTAGACTGTCTATGACTTCGTTCACTATCCATCCCATGTTTGCCTTGCCCTCAGCCAGAACCTTGGCTGGTTAGGGTTCTTTACCTAGCAGAGTAATACCAACTTTTATTCCCAAAGTGTCCGAATCCTCAATCATCCTGCCTCTCTGCTGTTGCTATAGTTTTTCATTGAACTTTACTATTGAGCATGAAACTACTATGAGGCGCCCCAGAGAATCCACTGGATTTTAGACATTGTCCTCCTTACCCCTATTGTGTAGCAGCAACCCAATTTCCCCTTGATAATTGGAATAAATCACGCCAACCAGAAGAGTAATCCCCTTTTTCTTTCGATCTATCTTTTCAGTGGAATAAGAAGCCCAAAATGACCAGGTGGCAGTCTCATCTTCCAATTCAGTGGAATCATTATTATGCCCCCAAATGGAACCACACTCCTCACCCCCCATCTCCGTGGTGACAAAGATCTTCAAACAAGCATAGCCCAAAGTTTCAGAGACAGGAAGCAAAGCTTCTGTGAGTTATGACATGTTATTTTGAGAAGAGCACTGTAAATCTATCCCTGATTCCCATGTATTCTGTCTATAGAAAAGACAGCCTCATATGATGGTCTCTGATTCAATGCATATACTGAATCCTGTAAAACAGAACCCCATCCTTTCAGGGTATTGTCTCCCAGCTCATACCATAACTGACTGGTCTAGTAAGCCATTTCACCTTTCAATTAGGCCAGTCACTTCTGAGTGATGGGGGAAGCGGTAAGGTCAGTTAATTCCATCAGCATGAGGTCATTGCTGCATTTCTTTTGCTTTCAAATGAGTCCTTTGATCAGACACAATGCTGCATGTAATGCCATGAAGAGGACAAGTCATTCTGTTAGTCCAATGCTGGCAAAAACATTACAGTCAGGAAAGGCAAATCTATATCCAAAATAAGTCTGTTCCAAGAGACAAATATCTTCTCCCTCCCTGATGGAAGACATCCAATGTAATTAATCTGCCACTAAAGGCCTAGTTGGTACCCATGAAAAACAGTACCAGATTATGGGCTTAATATTGGTCTCTGCTCTTAGCAGATTAGGCACTCAGCAGCAGTATTAACCAGGTCGGCCTTGGTAAGGGGACACTATGATGCTGAGCCCATGCATAGCCTCCATCTCTGATATGGCTACTTCTTTCATGAACCCATTAAACAAGCAGTCGGGTAGCTGGGGAAAGAAGCTGACTGACCACTAGAGAATATGTCATCTTGTTCACCTGACTATTAAGATGGATGCCCTTTGGTGGATGCTAACATTGGAAACAAATATCTTCACAGTTTGTGCCCATTCTAAGAACTCCATCAGACTTCCTTGTCACCAATATTCCTTCCCTATTCCTTACAAGTCCCTGATCATCTAGCCAAACCATGAACTTCACATGAATTAATGTGTCTGCATGTCTGGCCATCTTTCACTCAAGACACAGCAGATGACCAAAATAGTTAGGTTCATGAAATGTTAATTATACATGCAAATTGAATTTCTATAAAGTGAGTAACATTCCATACTGAATTCAACTCTGAGACTTCCTAGATTCACTTAGTACTACCTGACTCCCAGGTCTTGTATACTTGATCAATAGAATCCTGGCAACCACCACTGTTACCTTTCACTTAACATCACTCCCTCAATCTTCCCCAGAATGAGGTCTAGACGTAGGTACACCTCTTATGCTCCTGTCACGGGAGAAGCCATAGCAAATTCACCTGCTCCTGTCCAACTCAACCAGACTACACCTAGATTTCCCCAGCAGATGCCCAAGTGGCCAGGTAACACAACCCAGAAGTACAATGATGTTAGTGTCCATGGCATGAACATTGACTGAGATAGATACAGGAGCAAGTAGAAGCAGACAAATAAACCCATTCCTTTACTCTTACTGATGATTATTATAA
Organism: Equus quagga; assembly: GCF_021613505.1. Taxonomy (NCBI): domain Eukaryota; kingdom Metazoa; phylum Chordata; class Mammalia; order Perissodactyla; family Equidae; genus Equus; species Equus quagga. Next base: position 93,355,097 of record NC_060269.1, read on the forward strand.
GGCATAGGGATTCTAGACGTTGTCTCAGGAGACATCCTCATGATTGAACAGCTCGCCATGTTTTTTGTGAATCTGTAGTCAACTAGTTAATGAATGATTTTTCTTTTCTTTTCTTCCTCGTGATCTCATTTCCCTTTTTCCTTCGCTCTTATGACTGGGGTTACACTCCCCAGTAAAGCATTAGCACATCAGCTTTGCTTCAAGCTCTGTTTTCTAGGTAACCTGGGCTAATATACACCACAATACTTCAGGGAAATTGTGATGAGTCTTTTGCAAGGTTCTTAATACATCCTCCCCATTTTCTCTGTTATATTGAATTTCCATAAGTTTTCTTTAATGTATGGCCGTCCAAGTTGTACTCTGGAATCTCATCCCACAATTTATTTCAAGTTTTAAATTACAAGAATTTTTAAATTACAACATACCTTCCCATTAGGTTTAGTGGGCTATAAGAAGAGGAAGGAATTCACAGAAAATCTCAGTTAAATCACATGGACTGTCATGGCTTTTTTTACTCAGAAAACTGATTTTAATAGCCAAAAAATAATAGGTTCTTACGGCATTTAACAAACAACTGCTCTTCAGCGGTATTCCCAATGTCCTTATCCATTAGTATTTATTGAATGGCTAAAGACAATGCTGAAATTGTACTTCTTTGGGCCAACAAAGGGAAAACCCAGATGCCAAGGTGAAAAAGATTTGTTCTTTCGTAGTAGCTACAGCAGCTGTCTATTTGGCATATTCCTTAGAAAGCTTCGAAGTTGCCTAGGATACAGACTTCATAAACTGGGATCCTGCAGAGTCTTTAAAAAGATGTTTTTTAAGTGCAAAACTCATATAGACATCAAATTGGCAATATAGCTTTTATCCTCACATATATGGTGAATTGATTTGCTGATCTGTGGATACAGGGCATATAATGAATAATCCAAATTATAGTACCAAATAAATTGCACATATTTTGTCGTGACAAGGAAAATGAGACCTACATTTGAAGTTTAGAAGTAAAAATTTGCGGATCATATTCTTGAACTGGCTTTCCTGCAATGCTTAGAGCTAAGTTTATGTTTTCACTAATCTTCGATGATTATAATACTGCGCTCAGTAACTGCTAATAGTTTAACTGGCAAATAGAAATCAGAGCAACATAATCCTAACTACAATATATTATCAAACACTGTCAAAATGAAAAGGATTGGCTAATTAAGTAAAAGCTGACAGTGTTTTAATCATTGAATTCTATACTCAAAATGGGTAAATTTTGTGACATATAAATTATACCCCAATAAAGCTGTTTTTTAAAAAAGAAGAAAAAATTACAGGTTATTGTCAAGAAAAGAGCACCCTCCTCTGAAGGCCTGAAATTCCACATCTGTTCCCTAACCACTTAAAGCTGGCTGTCTCTAGAAATCTCACTGCACTTGCATGTTACGAGTGGGTGAGCAGCTGGATGTGACTGTGTTCAGCCTACTGCTTAGCTGACCAGCTTCTAACTTGGCAGTGATCACTACAACCATCATGCTGTTATCCTCCATTGCTGATCAGATGCCCCTCTGGTATCCGGTAAATTTTAGCTATAAGTAAAAGGCACTTTAACATTACCCAATTTAGGTACTAACTCTCATCATTTTAGATCAGTGGAATATGCTAATAGCTGTTCCTTTCATAAAGAATGTGACATGTACCCCAAGAAAGGGGAAATACTGGGGCAGGCAGATTGACGGTATTTTACCCTGAAGAAACAGACCTTTGAAAGTCTGCCAGGCTTTAAGGAAGGGTCAGCCAGAGCCCCCCAAAAGGAGGCAGTTTGCCCATCTTCTTGTCAATAACACTTAGCACACTGCGCTGTTTTAGCAGACAGATGGCAGACCGTGCACCATTATGACCAGTACCGTACTGCCACTCGAGCAGAAGGGTCCCGTGACTGTTAGGTTCCTCTGCCACCCCAGACATGGCTCTGTTTGTGTGGTCCCTTACAACTTTGCTGCATGAATTCTATGTTCCCAATGGCAGGAAAGAAATGTCATAGCGGCACTTCAATAGGAAAATCATAAGATTTGTATAGTTATAATAAATACGTTGGAAAATTAATCCATAAAAATTATTTAACAACAAGAATAAACTAAGTACTAGAAGTATTGTCTTTGCATAAATGTTAGTATATCTGGAAATAGGAAAAATTTAAATGGTTAGAAGTGTTGCCGAGGCATCAGCCTGGAGACTTCTCACCTGAGGCAAGCACTTCATAATTCGTTCTGTTCCTGAATAATGGAACTATGATCTATCTGTCTGATCCAATTACCACACATTTATTTCTTTACATTCAGATAAACCATGGATGGAGGGATATACCTAAGATTTTCCAAAAAACATGTGGTGAAATTGTTAGCCTAGAGTTCTGTTTGCCTCAAATTGTCAATAACTATCCTGTCACCACTAATAACAAAAGAGAACTCTTCAGCCTACATTAGGTTCACATGGAAAAGACAAAATCATCATTCTTTCCCAGGCTACTAACACCTATTTAGAAGCATTAACAAAATATTGAGCAGGTAAATATCTCTTATGTGGAGTCACTGAGGTAGCCATCAGACCAATTCCTTTAGATAATTGGTTTGATAGGGGTATTTGCTTAAATAGATTGGATTCAGAATTTTTCTCTTTTCCAGCTGAAGCTGTTTTCATTCACACTTGGGGTCCCCCATCTGTCGATAAAGCCTGTTAGCTCACCACCTCTCTGGCTCTGAGGTGCTAGTTTTCCATCTGGTAAAACCCTAAAGAGAACCCCAAAGTGAGAAAAGCATGAATCCTGTGGGTGCTCTCAACTCTAGAGCTTATGTCCCCAAAGAGATGGGCTCTCTGTGAGAGTCGGCAAATGTTCAGAAGCAACACAACCCAAACATGTGCATGGTTTCTCCTAAACTAGAAAAGATGCCGAGTGGCAGTCCAGGCTCAACACTGAGTGAAGCGTTTAAAAAAGTCAACCTGTGGGGCCCTCCCACTTTCCTTTCTTAGTTTCTTTCTCCCTTCATAGCTTATAGTTCACTATTCACTAATCAACAAGGAAGTGTAATGCAGATATTTACACATAGCAGATAGTGCTATGTAATAAATTAAAATTAGGGAATTGGGATAAAAGAAATATAATGGCTGTGAAAAAAGATGACTAAAGGGTATTTCTCAAAATGTATGCCATAAGATCCCTAATTTTACTAGAATTGAGTCATAAACTGAACACTGAGTATCTTAATAGTTTGCTCAAAGAGAAAAAGTTCATGATTAATGGTATTCATCAGATATTTTTTAAAACTATTCAATTTATTTGAAAAAATCAGACTTATTCCTGGCACTAAGATTTGAAATGGATTCTTGTTAAAAGGACACTGCCCGATGTAGAGAATAAATCTTTAATGATATCTTTCCAATAACTGCAATGAGTTCCATGGGGTTATTTCCAATAATGACCTTCAGTAAGCTAACAGAAAAGCTGTGAAGCATAGTTCAACAAAAACAAAACAATGTGGGGGCCGGCCCGGTGGCACAGTAGTTGGGTTCCGCATGCTCTGCTTTAGTGGCCTAGGGTTCACAGTTTCAGATCCCGGGCACAGAGGTACACCACTCATCAGGCCATGCTGTGATGGCATCCCACATCCAAAAGAGAGGAAGATGGGCACAGATGTTAGCTCAGGGCCACTCTTCCTCAAGCAAAAAGAGGACGACTGGCAACAAGTATTAGTTCAGGGCCAATCTTCCTCACCAAAAAAAAAAAGAAAGAAAGAGAAACAATGCGACCTCAATTTACAGCTTTCTATTGTCTGCATTAACCCAAAAATAAAAGTGTCAGTGAGTTTGAATTTATACTGCCTAGAAAGTATCTGAACTGTAGATCTTTTTCTTGGCCAATTAAATGTAGACCCAGATGCCTTGATAATCAGCCTTCCTGGGAGTAATTAGGGCTGACATCATTTTAGGAAATGTGAAGACTAACAGGACATGTGCTCAATTAGAAAGCCACTGGATTTCTTGGAAATGGGCCATGGGGCAAAGAAACAACCACTTAGAGGACCAAAATTTTTCTAAAATAATTAGAAATTCTGGGTTTAATCCAGATATATATAGCTATATTTGTAATCAAAGCCCCAAATTTCTACAACAAAATGTAAGTCCCAAATCATTTTACCCTGGGACAATTTTAAAGAAAGCATCACCTGACACAAACAGTAAAGTTATTTATTGGCTTTGCAGTCTTATCTTTTCTGCCAAAGTTTTCCTGAAACAAACAACTAACTCGGTGACACAAAAGGTCTCCATTCTCATCATCTGTTTCTCAGCTGTGTGTTCTGTACTGGTTCACTCTCAGGTGGACTTCTACATTCTGGTGACAAGATGCCCACTAGTAACCCTAGGAACATATTCCACCAATTTAGCAACTCCAGTGAAAAGACAATGCATCTTCCTAATAGTAATAGCAAAAGCCCTGGGCCTAACTCTAATTGGTCCAGCTAATTGGTCCATCAAATGCCAATCATGAGCCTATCACAGTGGACAGATGGATAAAATATACTTATTAGCCAGTTCTGGACTTGCACCTATTCTTGAAATAGAAAGTGAGGGAGAAGGTAGTTTCAGTGGAATATTATACACCAGGGGTCAGCAAACTATAGCTCATGAGTCAGCTACCTGCTTTTGTGAATAAAGTTTTACTGGAACACAATGCTGCCTGTTTGTTCATGTATTGTCTATGTCTGCTTTCATACATAGTGGCAGAGTTGAGTAGTTGCAACAGAGACATATAGTCAGCAAAGCCTAAACTATTTACTATCTGACCCTTTAAGAAAAAGTTTGCTTATCCCTCACATAGACCAAAAATGGCGAGGAGTGATTCGCAAAGGAAAAACAAGGGATTCCTGTTTGTTTGTTTGTTTAAAAAAAAGGATGAAGTAAATGCTAGACAGGCAAGAATCAATACTACATTTTCAAGATAAACTGGTTACAAAAGATATTCCCACATAAATAAACTGCTTGAATTGATCAGGCAGATTTTGGAAGGCAGCTTAAAAAAAGTAGTATTTGATCTTCAAAAATTATCTTTTAAAGTCACCTTAATTAGTGACAGTACAACCATTCCATATATACATGGAAGGATGCTTAACTTTCTGTCTTCAAGAGAGGCTGTAGAGAAAGAGAAATACTTGAATCCAACTCATCCAAAGTGGGCCTAAAGCATGCAAATTAAAAAACAAGGAAAGAAGTTTCTTAGCATATAATGGCTAAGAGCAGGTGATGATGACTTAGACACAAAGCAGATACTGTTCTAGGTACTTTATATATTCTTATCTCATTTAATCCTCACCATCAACTCTGGGAGGCAGGTATTATTATCACCATTTCACAGACAAAGCTCAAAAAGGGGAAGGAACTTGCCTTGGCCATAAAAGTTACAGTGGCAGAACTAGCATCTGAACCCATGCTCCCTCTGACTATGTGACACCACCTTCCCTGTGTAAGAACAAAAAATAATTCATGGTGAGGCTAACAGAGCATGAATCAATCCAGTGTTGATCATTCAACTGCTATGCTCAGTTATATCCCCATGGCAGTTGTCAAACATTCGAAGAATCTTGAGGCTGTCAGACATTACACAAATTCTCTCTAACAGATGTTATCCTCAAGGACAAATTCCCATTTCATGTGATACGTTGGAAGCCTAAAGGATTCGGGTGTTTATATGAGTCATCCGGCTTATAACTTAGTAGTAGCATAAACCAGTGGATAGAGAACCCGACTGAGGGACTGGAGAATTGGATTCTTGTCCTGACTTTGCCAGTATCTGCTGTACAAAGGTGAAGGCCAACTAACCATTTATTATTTTTGACATGTGCTTGAAACTTTGTAAGCTTCTGAAGAATGTTGTAAACATTAACATAGAAAAGAAACCTAGGTACTTATGGAAAGCATTATGTGTTTCAAGGCATCACAGCCCAATTTTAGAAATAGAAATCAGACCTAAGGAGAGTTGTGGAAAATGCAACAGCTGCTTTGGAGCTAAAGGAAAATTTCCAAATGTATGATCATTATTTCAGTGATTTTTTAAAAACATTTTTTTATTGTGAAAATTTTCAAACATATAAAAGTAGAGAAGCATTGTTTGTGCCATATACCCTATCCTAGCTTAAACAATTATCAGCATATGTCCAATCTTGTTTTATCTATACCCTCAATAACACCTCGCCCCCAGTGGATTATGTTAAGACAAACTTCAGATATCGTGTGATTTCATCCATGAATTCTTCAAAATGTGTCTCTAAAAGATAATAACTCTATTTTAAAAAACCATAATCACGTTGCATTATCATACCTGAAAAAATTAACAATAAATTCTTAATATCACTAAATAGCCTTCTATTGTCCAAATATCCCTGATTATATCCTATATATATATTTCGTATGTATATAAGAGATTTGTCCTAGAATATATTCCACATTCTGGATTTTGCTGACTGCATTCCCATCGTGTTATTTAATACATTCCTTTTTGCCTTGTATTTCCTGGAAACTGGTAGTGGATCTAGAAGCTTGGTCAGATTTAGGTTTAATTATTTTTTGGCAATAATAAATCATAAAAATCCTATATTTTGTCTCCCTACTACATCTCATTAGGAGGCACATTATCTGATTGCTTTTCTTTTCATAACGTTAAAAGATTGGTTAATTGGTTCAGATGTTGACAACCTGACTCATCCACTAGAAAGTGTGCGATCACTTTTATGGGTGCATATAAACTTACAAGAAATGAACACACCATTTCAAGAGAACTAAGCATGTTCTGGAGAAGACTGCCTCCCTGCTACCAGCTATGCTGGCTTACAGTCTTCTAACATGGGATTTGGTTGCAAATATCCTGAGATAAAGGATCTCATACTGGTACCCAGTATGAGTAGGGAGGGCAACTTCTCTGGAATACCCTCTTTAGAACTGTGAAGAAAATGAAGTTCAGTGCTAGTACCTTCTCCATTAGCCATTCCCAATCTTAGGAGATTAATTCCAAATCTTTTCCTCCATTATTTCACCAAAGTGAAGTTGCTGATTTTACCTATTTATAAGACTAGTACTATGCCAGAACAATAGGCTTCTTTTTCTAGAATGATAGGCTATATCCAATATTTAGTCTCCCTCGTAAAGGGATCCAAGGAGCCAGTTACACTAGTGGCCCCTTTGCTCTCTATGTCAGTCTGTCAAAAGGCGTTGAACATTTAATGAACATTTAGCACGTATAGGCATTGTGCTAGGCTCTGACTAAACAGGCAGAATCCTACTCTCATAAAGGGTTTCAGAGAAGATACATAGACAAGAAATTTAAAGAATTAAAATGTGCAAAAGATTGCTAAGAAGGAAAGAGTGCTATGATAACACACAATGGGAGCCTCTGATACAATTCTGGGAGTCAAGGAAGGTTTTTCTGGGAAATCTAATTCCTGAAGGAAGAGTAGAACTGTGGATCTGGTACTATTAAATAATTTTCCCAACTCCAAATGTGTCTCAAATTTCTCGAGTAATCATTCTATTAAGATTATCATCTCACATGGCCCTAATAGTCAGGCTCAGAAGAAACCATGTTGAAGATCACATGAGAAACCCCAAAACTCCCTAGGTTGTTGTTGCAGATGAAATTTATTATAAATGATGCCAAGGCACCAGTCTCTGTCAGAAGATCCAAAATGACATTCTCTTCTCTTTTATAGCTTCTACTCAAAAAGACCTATCTCATTTTTAACAGTCATTCATAAGCAATCAGTACAGGATTTTGGCACTGTAGGTACCATAGATTGGGAGAAAAACTGTGGATGTGGATTATACGGAAAGATTTTCTATACAATCTTTTGAAAAATCTGTGAAGACATAACAGAAAATATAGACCAGGTACCAGCAAACGCAGGTAGAATGTTGATTTGTTGCACAGACTTTCAGTTTGGCAGAATAATGCAATGGTTAAGAGCAAGTAAGAGGACCTGAGTTCAAATCTCAACTCTGCTGCTTACACGCTCTACGACCTTGAAGCAGTTACATGAGATCTATGTGTATGCCCCACTTCTTCTCGTGATAAGGCATAATAATAACTGTTCCTCTAAAGGTCTGTAGTGAGGCTTAGATGAGAGGATGCATCCAAAGACTCAGTATCATGGCAAAAAATTATTAAATATTAGCTATTATTAATACTAATAAATGCAGACCAATAGATCTTTTAAACCCTGAAGTTCTAACATTGAGTGAAAGCAGAGTTCTGTATTTGGTCTAATACTAAGTAGTACTTTTATCAGTTCATTGAATAACTCGAACTCTGTGTGTATTTATGATGACGTTGGGCAGGTTACCTCACCTCTTTGACCCTCATTTCCTCATCTATGTAACAGGTATATTAAGATCTACCTTAAAGGATAGACACATAGATCAAATAGTCCAGAAATAGACCCACACATATATGCTCAATTGATATTTTTACAAAAGAGCAAAGGTAATTCAATGGAGAAAGGAGAGTCTTCTGAACAAACGGTGATAGAATGACTGGATGTCCATTTGCAAAAAACTGAATATCAACCCATTTCTCATATTATACAAATAATTAACTCAAAATACACCATAGAATAAATCTAAAATATAAAAATATAAAATTTCTAGAAAAAGATATATGAGAAAATCATTGTGATCTTGGGTTAGGCAAAGATCTCTTACATACAATATCAAAAGTACAATCCATATAAGAAAATATTGCTATATTGGACTTCATAAAAAATAAAATGTCTGCTCTGTGAAAGAAACCATTAATAGAATGAAAAGAAAAACCAGAGACTGGGAGAAAAGGTTTGCAAATAAAATATGTGATAAAAGACTTGTATTCAGACTATGTAAAGAAGTCTCAAAACTCGTTAAGAAAATGAACACCCAAAATGAAAGATGGAAAAACAATTTAAAAAGACAGTTCACCAAAGAAGACACACACATGGCAATTAAGCACATGACAAGCACACGAAAAGATGTCCAAAATCATTAACCAGTAGGGAAATGCAAATTGAAACCACAGTGAGATACAACTAGACGCCTAACAGAATGTCTAAAATCAAAAAGCCTGACAATACCAAGTGCTGACAAGGATGTGAAGTAACTAGAACTCTCATACCTTGCTGGTGAGAATGCAAAATGGTGCAGCCACTTTGGAAAACAGTGTGATAGTCTGTTACATGGTTAATCAAACATACACTCACCATATAACCTAGTAATCCTACTCCTAAGAATTTATCCTAGAAAAATAAAAACTTGTGTTCACACAAAAACCTGTACATGAATGTTTGTAGCGACTTTATTCATAATTGCCAAAAACTGGAATGGTGCACGTCCCCTGAATGGTGAATGGACGAAACAACGATGGGACAACCATACAACGGAATACTACCCAACAACATAAAGGAATGAACTACTGATGCACACATTAACATGGACGAATCTCAAATGTATCACACTAAGTGAAAGAATCCAGACTCCTAAGGTACATACCACATGGTTCAATTTCTATTTCATTCTTGTAAAGACAAAATTATAGTGGCGGGGAGTGGGGATGCAGAAGGCATGAACTATTAAGGACTTAAGGAAATTTTGATAAAACCATTCTATAATTTGATTGTGGTGGTGGTTACAGGACTGTACAAGCTTATCAAAATGAATAGAACTGTACACCAAAGAGAGTGAATTTCAAAATATGTAAATCATATCACAATAATTTCCAAATTCTTTTTTTTTTTTTGAGGAAGATTAGCCCTGAGCTAACTACTGCCAGTCCTCCTCTTTTTGCTGAGGAAGACTGGCCCTGAGCTAACATCCATGCCCTTCTTCCTCCACTTTATATGTGGGACGCCTACCACAGCATGGCATGCCAAGCGGTGCCATGTGTGCACCCAGGATCCGAACCAGCAAACCCTGGGCTGCCAAGAAGCAGAACGTGCGAACTTAACTGCTGCGCCACCGGGCTGGCCCCAAATTTTCAAATTCTTGAAAGAAAAGGTTTTAGTGGTAGATGTAAAGTAGCTGTAATAACTAGTGTTAGTATTAGTGTTGGAAAATGCTGTCAAAAATTACTATTTCCCCAAAAGTGTTTTATTTTAGAGTAATTAATACAATATTCACATCAGAAAACAAACAAAAATAAATTTTATAGGGTTTTTCAAGGATTAAATGAAAGCATGTATACACAACACCTCATTACACTGCTGTACTCGACAGGCACTGGATAATAAACACACAATATATGGACGCTATTATTATTGGTTTTGTTGTCATTTCCAAAAGATACTTTATCTCACTTTTAGGGTCTTTTATTAATTTTACAACAAACCCCCAAATGGAAAAGGCAGCTAATATAGACACAATCTAGTTCCAGAAAGACTGAGCGAGTTCAAACTATGGACTAAAATTAACTGGCAGAACTTTACTTAAATCAAATTGAAGTATCTATACATTTTTGTAAATCAATTGACCATATGCATGGTAGAAGCAACTTGGTTTTATAGCAGCTAATATGAAAAAGAGGAGGGAGTTTTGCTGAGAACAAGTTCAATGTGACTCAGTGGTGTAGTCTTGTTGCCCAAGGAAAATAAAGGCTGCACTATTTGAGACACAGTAACCTATTCAGGAAAAGGTGGTCTATGGCCCTCCACTTTCAGCAGGTCACGCTAAAAAAAATGGTCTCCACCTCTAAACATCACATTTTAGGAGGAACTCTGACAAATTAGAGTGGGCATCCAGATGAGTGTAACCATAGTAAAACCATGTCATATGAAGAATTGAAGAAATTGGCAGTGCTCTGTCTGAATAGTCAACGGAGGCAATGTCTACCCTTACTCATGGCACATTATTTGTCTCAATTAAGAATTCCGCACCCAGCCTGTTAGTTTGATCTCAAACACTTTCTTGAGAGATCCATTCACACTCTTGAACTAATTTATGTCAAATATCAGCACAATTCTGAAATTGACTTTTATGTGCTTGTTCAATTCTTCCCAACTCCATTAAAATAGTCTCAACAACATTTAAAACAAATGAACAAATGAAAATTCCTCCCCAACTACTGCTCTTTCTCTTTTATTGAAAAGCTTCTTATATTCCTTCCTCCCATTGAATCTTCAGTCTCACCCTCATCACTTCATTGAAACAGTGCTAAGGTCACCCATGAAACCCACATTGCTATAGCTAATGAATGATATTCAGTTCTTTTCAAACTAGCTCTAGGCAGCACTCAACATCTTCTTTATGCAACATTCTTTTCCCTTGGTCTCTGTGACATCCACTCTCTTCACAACCCTGCTTTCCTCTCAGTTTCCTTTGGCTGCTTGTTGGTTCCCAAAATCCATTCTCTACTTCTTCAATAGAAAGCACATTTTAGCTGGGCATGGCCACTAAAACCTCCCTTACGGCTAGGTCTGGCCATGTGACTAAGTTGAGCAGAAGAGATGTGAGCAACTTTTGTGTCACTTTCTTAAAAGGAAACTCCTTGACCTCTACTCCCTTTCTTTCCCCTTCTGTGGATGAAAAGGTGATGAAGAGCTGAGAAGCATACGCTAAGGAATGACGGGCAAACAGGATGCAGATCCTGGATCCATGAATGATCTCATACAGCAGAGTTGCTTATTCACCCTGCTTGTATGCTCTTCTCAGACTGTTTTGCAGAAAGAAATAACCTTCTATCTTGTTTTAACCTCCACACTTTTTGGTCATTTTGTTATAGTTAGTTTATCCCACAATGAATAAATTAAAAACTTGATACTTAGTAGGATTTTGCTGAACAAAACCTGAAATATGTGGTATTCACTTAGTGGTCAGGAAGTCATTGACAAAACACACACACACACACGCATGCACCACACAGATTTTGTAGGCTTGGAGGCTGGTAACGTTTGTTATATCATGGTAAAATATTTTTTAAAACTGTCAAGTGAACTAACTTGGAAGGGATACCACATTCACCCAGAACCTATACCACAAGGGCAAGCCCTTGGAAAAAGCCAGAATGTAAGTGTATGTTGGCTGTACCTTCATATTCTTAATAAGACACTAAAAGAGAGAGATGGATTGACAAATGACCAGTTTTCAGGCAGTTCTAAGGCAGACCTCCTCTGCCTGCAGCCTGTAATCTATATTAACTAGTAACCACTAACTTGGAGGCCTGTAGAGTTGGAAAAGCTAACTACTACTCACCAAAGAGTAGGAAATAAGACTCCAGACCTCTTTTAAGCTTCTTCCACTAAACTCTTTAAGTGTTCTAGACCAGAAAATGGGAGCCAGCCCAGGGGCAGAGATAAGATTAAATGTATTACCCTTCTCTCTAAGCATATTATTTCTGATGGTGTCAAGGTAGCCACCCAATGCTGTGATTTTCACCCACAAAATTGATACCAACTTTGTTCATCTCATGCTCTCTCCACGACCTCCAGCGTAGTCCAAGTCATCATCATCTCTTGCCAAGAAACTCTAAGAGCCTTAAAACTGAATTTCCTGTATCTACACTTGCCATTCAGTGCTTGACACCACAGCCACACTGATAATATTAAATAAATTAAATTTAATCATGCTATATCTGTTTAAAAGATCATAGCTCTTCAAGCATATTAGAAAAAAAAGATCAAAACCTTAAACAGGGCCTACGAGGCCTGGCAAGGTCTAACCCCCAACCACTGCCTCTCCAGAATTATATTTTTAATAGACTTATTTTTCTAACAGTTTTATATTTGCAGAAAAATTTCAAATACAGTACATAGTTCTCATATACCCCACATTTTGTTTCCCCTATTATTAATACGGTACAGTTGTTACAATTAATGAACATTAGTTAATAATAATGTATCAAAGTTCATACTTTATTCAAATTTCCTTAACTTTTCCCTAATGTCCTTTTTCTGTTCCTGGATCTCATCCAGGATACCACGTTACATTAAGTCATCATGTCTCCATATGCGCCTCTTGGCTGTGACAGTTTCTCAGATTTCCCTTGTTTTTGATGATCTTGACAGTTTTGAGACATATTGGTCAGCTATTTTGTAGAATGTCTCTGAATTTGGATTTATCTGATGTTCTTCTAAAGATTGGCACCTGAGCTAACAACTGTGGCCAAACTTTTTTTTTTTTTTCTGCTTTTATCTCCCCAAATCCCCTCTGGTACATAGTTGTATATCCTAGTTGCAGGTCCTTCTAGTTGTGGCACATGGGACGCCGCCTCAACGTGGCCTGACGAGCAGTGCCATCTCTACGCCCAGGATCCAAACCCTGGGCCACTGCAGCGGAGCGCGCGAACTTAACCACTCGGCCATGGGGCCGGCCCCTGATGTTTTTCTCATGATTAGTCTAGGGTTATGGATTTTGGAGAGGAAGACCATGGAGGTAAAGTGCCATCTTCATCACATGATACCGAGGGCACACACTAGCAACGTGACTTGTCACTATTGATGTTGACCTCGATCACCTGGTCCCAGAATTATTTTTCTCCATTTTTCATTTCACTCTTAAAACTCTAGGCTCACTGGCATTCTATGAATTCCTCAAACTCAAGGTCCCTTCAAAAATACCACTCCCTCTGTCTGGAACATGCATTTCTCACTTTCCCATGATTAGCATCTGCTCAACCCTAAGATCTCTGCTCAAGGCAATTTCTCAGTGAATACCTCTCAGAAACCTCCAGTTCAAGTCAGGCTTTGGGATTTTTTGTCTTTCTGTTTTTGTCTTACACTTTTGTAAAATCATGTTCTTTTCCCTTAGTGCACTTATTTACCTCTCAACTCCATGTGAAGAAGTTTTGTGTTTGTTTTATACCCAATTGAGTACCCATGATAACTAATACAGTGCTTGGCACAGACTGGATGCTCAAGAAATAGTTGTTGAATAAACATTAATGAAACAAAATAACAACTTTTAAAATATTTGGATTGAACTAACAAGAGAAGAAATATTCAATAACCCCCAGTCAACACCTGTAGTCGGCTCTCACGCTGTGTTGCATCCCAGTTCCTTAGCCCACTGATTCTAGTGCAGTTTTGGTGAAAGCTCCACGCACCTTACTGGACCAGGAGGAGCCCTGTCTGGAGCCGATGGAGAGGGCAGCACATAACCCAGATACTGGACTTGAAGTACACTGAGTTAACATCCCCCTCGCTTCAGTTTCCTAGGATAAGCTCCCAAATAAACTACTTGCACCTAATTCTTAATCTCAGGGTTTCCTTTCAGGGGAACTAAGAAAACATCCATATAGCCAGGCCATCTTAGAAATCAAAACACAAGGTAAACTGTGTATATCTATTAATATTATATGTGCATATCTTTGGACTCAGCATTCTCAATCTTAGAAACACGTCTTACAGAAATGAGAGCACGGGTATATAAGGCTATATGTGTAAAAGTTATTATTGTAAGATTATTTAAAATCACAAAACCTGGAAACAACCTGGACATTCAAAAGAGGAAAATGTTTGAAAAAAATTGTGTATCCATAATATTGAACATCACACAGCTATTTAAAAAGAATAAGTTAGATCTGAATTTATTGACCAGGGAATATGTTACTATCAAGTGAAAAAAAGGAAAGAAACTAGCAGAGGGTATGTAAGAAGTGATCCCATTTTCTTCTTAGTTTTTTTTTTTTTTTTGAGGAAGATTAGCCCCTAGCTAACATCCACCACCAATCCTCCTCTTCTTGCTGAGGAAGACTGGCCCTGAGCTAACATCTGTGCCCATCTTCCTGTATTTTGTATGTGGGACGTCTGCCACAGCATGGCTTGACAAGCTGTGCATAGGGCCACACCTGGGATCCAAACCAGTAAACCCCGGGCTGCTGAAGCAGAGCGTGCCAACCTAACCACTATCCCACCAGGCCGGCCCCCATTTTCTTTTTTAAAAAGGAAGGTAAATCTACCTATATACATGTGTGTATGTTTCTGTAAGCAGATAAAATATGGAAGCAGAAATATCAAAGAGTTTACATCAGATATTTCAGAAGGACCGGGTTGCAAGGGAGAGAGAGATTCCCCGCCTTTCTGCATCTTTTTTAAAAAAATTCTTTACACAAGTGATATGTAACATTTGTGTAATGAAGAGTTTAAAGGAATTTTTTTAAGTGGAGACAAAACTAAAGAACAAAGAAAATTAAGCTAATCACTAATAAAAGTAATTTACAGAATAAATAAAAATTGTACAAATATCTGATTTCTAATAATAGAGTGAAATAGGATCTAGGAGACATTCAACATATGTTGAACATGAAACAGGAATAAGTGTTCTCTCTTCAAAAGTCAGAGTAGAGAATTATCAAAAATGAGTATTTAGGATAGGTACTTATTAAAGGTATATCAATTTAGCTTCTCAAGTGAAAAGCAATAGGGGACAGATTTGAATGATAACAATAATTAGATTTGAAAAAATGTTCTTATTAGGAAATGTAAGAGATCTTCAAACCTAAGAAGAGCCATGTCATGATTGGGCTCAAATGTTCAGCATATCCACCATATGAATAAAAATAAAGGGATCTGATCGAAAAAACAAACAAATGAACTGAAAAAGAGCTTATGTTGTCTATACTGAAGATTTTTGAGACTGGTAACAGGTTGAATTTTCCAACTTGCCTTTTGACCAAAGCAACACCAGCAACAGCCGGTGTCTGCAGCAGTGGCTGTCCCAGGCCTTATGTCACCTGGGGCCACATTCTTTCATAGTCTCACCTCCAGGACAGGCTCTGCTTCTCATTTCACACCTGTACCTGGCACTTCTTGACTAGTGCCCTGTGGTTTTCTAGACTTCCAGATATGGAACCCTGCCTCTCATCCATGCGTGTGCAACCTCCCAGTACAGAAGAATGGATACCCCACGATCGGTTGTTTGCTTATTTTTACAAAGGAGAACACTGGAAGGAGAAAACGGAAACTAACTAAAATTGTTATCTGTTTAGGGTGGAGTTGGGAGAGACATACTGAGACATAAGGATAGAAATGAGACTTCTATGAATACTATTTTGTATATAGACTTTTGCACCAGGTACATCTTTTTACACAATCAAAACATAAAATTTAAATAAAAAAGTGAACCTAAAATTGTAAGCAAATAAATTTAACTGTTCATGTACTCAAATGAATAGCTTAATCATGCAGAAAAATATTATTCCAAATGACTTTTGAGCATAATACTCTGGCTATATGTGCTGAGTGGAATATAATTTAAAGAGAAAAACAGCAACTGGCAGATTTAACTTGATTTAAGTGCAAAATTGGGTTTATAATTTAGAAACCATTTTATGTATATTACAGAAAAAAGCAAATAAATATGCTAATGCTATTAAGTACCAAGACTTTCAATGTAAATATTCTACACATGTATGTCAGATATATAACAATCCAAAAAGTTAAGAAACACTATAATATTAAAATGGAAATGGAAATATTAATTAAAATTCAAAACACACACACGCACCCCCTTGCTATTCCACTGAAAAGCCTTAGAAGTATTGCCATTCCTGTAGCAATGAGCAAACTAGCCCGGATCTTAATCCTGGGCTCCTTGGGACAATGGTTGATTTCAGATCTGGGAGAAAGAAAATACAAGGCAACCTAACACATTTTATTATGCCGGAAAGCAAGGAAATGTTCAGAAATGAAAGGGAATTTGATTGAATATGGTTTGAAAACAAAACAGTTTTTTTAAAAAGGTACTTGGGGGGCTGGCCTGGTGGCGCAGCAGTTAAGTTCACACGTTCTGCTTTGGCGGCCCGGGGTTCGCTGGTTCAGATCCTGGTGCGGACATGGCACTGCTTGGCAAGCCATGCTGTGGTAGGCGTCCCACATATAAAGTAGAGGAAGATGGGCACAGATGTTAGCTCAGGGCCAGTCTTCCTCAGCAAAAAGAGGAGGATCGGCAGCAGTTAGCTCAGGGCTAATCTTCCTCAAATAAAATAAAATAAAAAGGTATTCTGGGACAAGTAGAGAACTTTGAATATAGACTGGATATTGTTAATTTGCTAATGATATTGTGCCTATGTAAGAGAATTCCTTATTTTTAGAAATATATGCTGAAATATTCAGGGATGGACTTTTATAATGCATGTGACATATTTTCAAATTATTCAGAAAATATGTATGTATAATGATATAACATATATACACATATAAATACAGACAAAGCAAACATGGCAAAAAATATTTATAATTATTGAAGGTAAAGGGTGGGTATATACATTATCATTGTACCAGTCTTCCAACTTTTCAGTATGTTCGACATTTCTATTTTTAAAAGATGGAAAAAATTATGTCAATGCTATCTAATAGAGCGAAGAATAGGAAATGGAGTTGATGTTCCCCCAAGTCCATTTTAGTCTTCTGATTCTACAGTAACAGAAAAAGAGATTAGGAGTAGTGGTTACAGAGAATAAAAGAAAAATAGAGGGATTAAAAAACAGCCTCCTATAAGCCAATATCATAACAGCTTGCTCATTAGATTAGTGTGATTACTTCTTTATTAGGCCTTATTTGAGCTGTCATCTGGTATCAATTAGGTCAGTTATAGTCTGTCAGGTCTACCAGAGGGAAATGGAGCAAGGTCCATCATGGCGTGAGGATGGCGTAATTAAAGCCATGGAAAGAATGGCCACTCTTCATTTAACCCTCATCCAATCAACCAAGCCCATATTGGCCTTCCACTCGCGTTGAATGCTAAAGATGTGGAAGGAGGGAAAAGACACTGCCAAAATAGAGTTTTAAAAATCTCGTTTCAATCATAAAATGAAATCAAATCATTAGTGAGGTGATGAGTTACAAATAAAATATACTGAAATATCATTGTAGAGACTTAAAAAAAGAGCATAATTCATTTATAAATATGTTTCCTAATGATTTAATTCTGTACATATATGTATATGTTATATACCGTGTTTGCGTGTGTATACACATACATACACATATACTGTAAACAATTCTCAACCAAGAAAAAAGACAGAAGAATAAATATGAGTCTATGAATATTTTACTAGAGTGCAAAAGTTTTGGATAGGTAGTCTAGAATTAAAGGAAGGACATTTTAAGCAGTCATGAATTGAATTGAGCATGTAGCTCCCTGGAGCCTTGAGAAGAATCTAAGCAAAACCTTAAGACCAAAATTGTGGCTGTGTTGAAAATCTTTCCAAAATAATTTTAAACCGGATTGATTTTATTTAATTTCAGCTCAGTTGTAAAGGTAACAAAGGAAGACACAGAAATCCACTTTAGTTTAAGTATTAACATATTAAAAAATAGCAGGAGTGAGGTTGGGATAATTATTGCAAAAAATTGAACCATGGTGAAATTCCATTTCCATATCCCTGATAGGTAATAAGGTGTTTGGACCAAGAGCTATCATGTACAACATACATGGATTATCAATTTTTAACAAATCTTAGTTTTATTAATATTTAAATTAGTCTTGATTATTACTCCCAACTACACAACCCTCTTTGATGATTCAGAAAGCTTTTCAAGACTTTACAGAGTTTTACATATAGAGATTGAACTGAAATATAGTTATACACTATATTGCGTAAGTTGTTTTTCCAAGAAAAAAGCTAATAACAACTTGTTTGTCATTTCTTTCTTTCATAAAAATAGAGTACAAAAATGGGGAATGTGGAGCTAGGGAGCACACTGTGTATATTTGAGTTACATTGGTAATCTGGACTACAAATTAACGGATGTCCATCTGAGCGAAGACACATGACGCTGATTTGTTCTCTGACGGTGCTGCTACCATGAACATAACTCTGACCTGTCTTGGACAAGTCACTTAATCTTTCTGGGCCTCAGTTTTGTCATTTATGAAATGAAGTAGTATATATTACCAGATAATACCTAAACTACTACTCAGCTTTAAATTTTGCACCTTTTATGACTTAGGTACCTCTCTCTAAAGTCATTCACCCTTAACAGGAAGGAATTAGATAGGCAGGCACCAAAGAAAGCAAAAGTGACATCAGATTCTTTTTTCCTTTTTTTTTGAGGAAGATTAGCCCTGAGCTAACTGCTGTCGATCCTCCTCTTTTTGCTGAGGAAGACTGGCCCTGAGCTAACATCCATGCCCATCTTCCTCTACTTTATATATGGGACGCCTGCCACAGCATGGCTTTTGCCAAGCGGTGCCATGTCCGCACCTGGGATCGGAAGTGGCGAACCCCAGGCTGCCAAGAAGCGGAACGTGCAAACTTAACCGCCGCGCCACTGGGCCGGCCCCTCAGATTCTCATACATATCCCTCCTTTCCTTCCTTCCTCCCTCCCTCCCTCCCTCCCTTCCTCCCTTCCTTCTTTCTTTCTTTCCTTCTCTCTTTTTTAAGATTTAGGCACTATTCCTTTTTTAACTGATAAAATCACCTACAGTGTAGGATATTATGGTAATTACAGTAGCCTATCAAATTTTCTAGATTGTCACAGAATTTGTAGGTCGTACTTCCCATATTAATTTCCTAAATCTCTTATTATCAATAGATATCAACCAATGGCATCATTGCACTAATAACATCCTAATTAGTTCTAGCTCAAGCGTAATTATGCTATAATAAAGCTCTTCTTTATCATAATTCATGTGCTTACAGGTTTCCTTTGCTCATTCTAAAGTTCTGATAAAATATTGCTTAAGAAGCTATTAGTGCTAGACACAAGATAAAAGATTGCATCCAGCTTAGTTTTAAACCTTGACTCTTTGTTCTTACAATAATTTTCCTGTTTACTCTGACAAATGATAGCAGTAAAAGAAAGCTTTCACTCTAAGCTTTTGGAGAAAAAAATTAGACATTCGCCAATATTATCACCTCAACTCCAATTTTACAGCACAGGCACCATGCTACCCCAATCTCTGGCACTCCTCCACAGCTTTTCATCCAGAATTTGATAGGCAGTAGCTTTCCATTGCCTTCCAAGTGAGCCTGGGGAGGCCAGTTCACCAGGGCTCCCTGCAGTTCTAACAGAACATGGACAAGTTGATCTGCATCCCAATGCCTGCCATTGCGGCTATATGAAAATGCAGCCTCACTAATAGAAGCACAATATGCAAGATGCCAGTGCATCTCTGTGATTTATAATATGTCTAATGTGCAAGCCCAATGAAGAGGTTTGTTGTCTACCATAAAACCAGATGGATGTAAGCAGTGATTAGAAGCAATTAACTCTGTTCAGCACTAAATAACTTTCCGTCATTAATGTACATTTTTCCACCTCATTAGAGGTACGGAGAAGAGCATGGGGTAAGGAGCACTCAATTTGAATTTCAGATATGCATATGTTTGGAGGAAAAAACTCACAAATTTGCAAGGAAAACATAATACATGTTGATAGAAGCCCTGTTTTGAAGACATTTTTGTTCCATCGATACCAGCATGGGCAGATACTCAATTTCCCCAGCCGTCTACTTGACCTTGGTGAACAGGAAATGCGTGAAGTTAAGGTCAGGAAAAAAAGCAAGAAGTTTTCAAAAATCAAGTGATAATGCACATGGATTTTCTTCTGTTTTGCTTCCAATATAATAATAGCATTCTTTCAACAATCAGTAACGTCACTTAAATGAATTAATCTCGATAATATCATATTGATTATCTAAGATATATTTGAAGAATTTTAGCCTCAGGAATCAAAAAAGTCACTGAATCCTTCTTTATAGACATCAAGAATGAACAATTGCATTTCAGTCATCTGATGAATTTACCAAATAGAAGTGTTTTGCTAATTGATAGCTTTAATTTAAAAATACACTATATCACCCCCCTCCCCAAAAAGAAACTTTGAAAATGCACTGATTTCTCAAAATAATGTAGGAAATGTTTTAGGTCACGTGCTTACAATGTAATATTAAATGAATAAAGGAGATACACTATTATCTCAAATATATAAAAAAACAAAAAATATTGGAAATAAACTAAAATCGTATTAATGAATACTCTAGATAATGGGATTCTGGATGATTTTTTTCCTTCATTATTCCTATTCCTATTTCCCAGCTTTTCTGGAATGTACAATTATTTGTTCATTTATGTCTTCTCTTGCTCCCCAAAGAATTGGAAATAGCTTAAAAAGCAAAAATAATTGAGTTACTAGGTGTTTGTGTGTATAAATGAATATAAAATTTCTCTAACTATGTACGGTGACGGATGTTACTAGACTTATCGTGGTGATCATTTTGTAATATATACATATATTGAATCATTATGTTGTATACCTGAAACTAATATAATGTAAAAAAAAAAAAGTAGAGCAGAGCAGTTAAGAACATGTGATTCATAAATATTTATTTCCCTTTGATGACTATGAATGGATAATACTTATTGTTTACCAAAGTCAGTGATATTTACTTCTTAAAATGTATTTTTAATGATATTAATAGCTCATGTGTATAGTATTTGCTCTTTGTCAGGTATTCTAACTAATTTACACATATTCTTTCATTTGATCCTCACTCAATAATCCTATGAAGTAGGAACTGTTATTATAAATAATCCAACCATGGTTAATTTAAAGCTACCAACGATTTACCAGCCAGATTGCAACATTCCTAAAAATGCAACAATCAGTTTAGGAAAACCAGTACAAGCCAGCTCCAGCACATCTCCGCTTATTACAGGCCTCCCTGCCCAACCTGCAGAGCTGGGCAGTCCATAAATAAGTCGAAACATCAACATCTCTGTTGCTAAAATGATGTTGTCAATATGTGTATTGTCATGGACACCACTGATTGTCTCCCAATATCCACCCCCTATCTTCTCTTATTTCTTGTTCCTATAAGAACCTTACTTTGCACATTGTCCAACCCTTATCTCACCCAGAGGGGACAATCTGATGTATCTAAGCCAAGAGAGCACAACCTTCACCTGATGCTGTTATTAGTCAAAAAATGGGCATGTGACTTAAACTGGCATGAACAATACATATTCCATGCTTAGAGAAGCAGATGTTTAATGTTTCTATTGTTTGTGAGCAGAGAAGCATGCAATGGTTTGTCTGATGGCTAAAGGCGAGTCATCTTGAAACCAGCCATGGAACCAGATTTAAGATGAAGCTGAGGCTGAGGAGGCAAAGAGAAATAAGACAATGAATCCTCGATAACATCTTTCAGCCACTCATCTATGCTAAATCTATGTGAGACTATCAATGCCATCACACCTAAGCAGTTGCAGTTTTCTTGTATTTTAGGCCAAAAACATCTCAATTAATAGTATAGGTTTACACAATAAACTGTATGATGCGTCTACTTCATGAGCTCAACCAAGACTTAATTATCTGTATATAGATCCTTAAAGCTCGCTACAAAATTTACATTTTGTGGTTATGGTGCCAAAAGATGTTCTGAGGAGAGCATTAAGTGAGGTCCGGGTGGACGAAAAACAGTGTTACTTTCCTTGAACTCAGTCAAGGAGAGTCACATAGAGGAGAATGAATGTGAAAATACCTTTGAAGGAGGAAAACATGGTAAGGGATGGCAGGAAGTTAATTCTTACATAAGAAATACTGCATGTAAAGGTGAACAATTGGAACTGGGTGGAGTTAGTTATTGCAAGCATATCAAAAAGAAGAAATGGAGAATGAGGGATAAAAGGAGTTTTATGCCCTGACTCTTAGCTAATTTAAAACCAAGATGACACAGAAAATAAATAGCTGAATCTTTTTCAGAAAGATCAGCAGATAAATGACTCCTCTCTCCCCATGATATGTTAGCATATAAGCCATAAAATATCCAACTATATTGAAAACATACAAATAAATCAGAGTTTAACTATGCTTTAAGCTTATGAAGTTCTGGTATATAAAATGAAGCCATATAAAATCTAAAACTAAAGCTTGCTTTCCTTACCATAGTGTGCATAGAATGGAATAGTTGATGCTGATGAAACTTCAAATATTAACTTTAGGGAAAAGGAAAACTCTGAATTTGCAAATAATTTCAAAATAGCAGTCAGACCACGTTGAACTCCCAAATCATGGCACTGATCATTAGTATCCTAAAGAAAGCTAAATCTGCCACAAATCACATCTACCCATCACTTTCACTGTCTAAATCTCTGGCCCATACATACTTACCTGCCTGTGAATATTTTCAGCATGAGGCTTAATAAGTGAACCCCAAAGCCCTTCCTTCATTAATATTCCTATCTGTCCCACAAATACAGTTGTCCCCCTGTGCTTTTGGCAGTTGCTGAAGTTAATTTGTTGGCTTGCTAGCCCCTTCCGATACCTCTGTCACTGTGAAAATAATTAACAAGTATACTTCTTTTTATACCCTGGAATCAAGGTATAAATAAGCAATTGTCTAGTTTATGAGTAGAGTACCGTATATGGTGTTACAAAGAAAGAAGAAAATAGTCTACAATGTGGTCTCTGTCCCAAGGAGTTTACAATTTAATTGTGAAGATAAGATGAAGATTTATGGACAAAACCAAACATTATAAGATGCTATACAGACGATAACATTCAAGAAGCACAGAAGTTCCTTGTGTAGCCAGAATCCAGTCTTTCTTTCATCAACCTCACCTCTTACAACCCAGGAAACAAACAAAAAAAGCTTTTATCACATTGTACATTATAAGGCCTTTACTGAAAGGGAAGCCTTGAGACTTCACTTGGAGATTATTTCCTATTTTTTCTAATATCCTGACAAACTAGGCTACACAACTCAAGCAGACAATTGATTTAAAAGTAACAAATAGACCTTGGGAGAAAAAATGACCCAGAGCAGGAAAAGAAAAAGAAACATTTTAATAACAGGGGAATAATCCTACACATTTCAATGGTCCCTAAGAGCACCATGTTTTGCTAATAAAAATTATTGTTCACAGTGATGACCCTGAATCATCAAGAAAGTGTGAAATTAGAATAATCTGCTTAAGGTGGCAGGGAGGCATGTAAAATTACCTTTGAAAATGTTTCATTCAAATGGGTATGTTTTAGTGCTTATGACAGGGTATGTGCTATCCAGAATTTCTCATGCTCCCAGGGTTT
Source organism: Equus quagga (assembly GCF_021613505.1). NCBI lineage: Eukaryota > Metazoa > Chordata > Mammalia > Perissodactyla > Equidae > Equus > Equus quagga. The sequence goes on from NC_060269.1 coordinate 93,379,121, forward strand.
AATATAATAGAGGTTTCACTGTATATTTTGTTCTAGAAAATTCCAGCAAGGCACCTGGCATTGCCAGAGTCATTTTAAATTTATGAGAGCAGCTCTGATGAGTCAGAAAAGTTGACATTTCTTTCCAGATTATTTTCCAAGTGTTTTAAACTCACACCTCTGGGGAAGTTTACCAAGTGGTGATAAAAAGATGGTCAATTCTAGATCCAGTAAAATGGATGCCATTCTAAGGAATTTTACCTTGCTTCTTCTGTTTTTCTGCAAAGTAAGCCATTCAGGCATTGCATCTTCTGAAATTTCCTCGCCTCTTTCAGGGAAGCATATTGGGGCAGAGCTTGCCAGCTGTCTGCTCCCTTTGCCTTCTGCTGCCATTATCCTGAGGTACCGCCCCACCTTCTGGCCCTCCAGCTTGTGGGGGGTGGGGAATAGGGAAGAGAACAGAACTCTTCCTGCCTCTGACATGCGTAACACAATGAAAAGAGCAGAAGGAATATATATCTATACGTATATTTGTCTCTCTCTACATATAGACATCCATAGACTGATAGTGCGAGTGTGTGCATGTATATGCATGTGAATCTACAAGCCCAGTGCCAGAATCTCTCTATATGTATATATACATAGTATATATTCCATATGCTCTTTCTTCCTGCAGCACACATATGCAGCTGGGAATAACTACTGTGAGAAAAAAAATTACATACTTACCAAAGAAAAATTACCAAGCAGAAACAAGAATATATGGAATTTAGCTATTATAAATTCTTCTCATCTGCTGCTTGCTTTATTAAAATATGCTCATACCGCTTAAGAAAATATCTAGCATTTCACATTGCATGCATATAAAAAGACCTCCTCTTCCTAAATCTCCTGTTTTACACTGCTCTGCCAACGTCATTGAACTGGCCCTTGACTGACAACTAACACAGTCAAAATGTTTAAAGAAGCATAATAAACACCTGATGCTTTATAAGATGATTGTGTAGACGTTGGAATGAGCAAAAAGCACAGCATAGTGTGAGCCAGTAAACAGACGAGAAGATGCAATAATAGACAAACGTGTGCAATGATTACTCTGTGCAAGTCACTGCTCAAAAGCCCCTGGTATCTACCGTGTCATTTAATCCTCAGCATGCCCCCAAGTGCCTGGTAACATTACTCTCACCATTTCACATATAAGGAAGGTGGGGCTTAGAGAGATTAAATACTGACCTGACGGCCAAGATCTGGACACAGTGCATCTGCCTCCAGAGCCTGTCTTCTTAACTACCATTCAAGGCTGCCTCTTGCCCAGGGTAAATTAAGACATTTCACATGTATAAAAGCATATGGGATGCATATAGGAATAGAAAAGCTTATGATACTGGTCTGGGTGGTGGACCTTTTAGATTCTTTTATATCCTTCCTTTACTGTTAAGTAGTTGATAAATTTCATGATGCACAGTTTGACCAATCAATGTAATCTAAACTGGGTTATTTCAGGTTCTGTTACAATAAGTCTGATGTAATTTTTTTTTTTTTTAAGATTGGCACCTGAGCTAACAACTTGCCAATCTTTTTTTTGCTTTTCCTCCCCAAACTCCCCCAGTAGATAGTTGTATATTTTTAGTTGTGGGTCCTAGTTGTGGCATATGGGACGCCGCCTCAACGTGGCCTGACGAGCGGTGCCATGTCCGCACCCAGGATCCAAACCAGTGAAACACTGGGCAGCCAAAGCAGAGCGCGCGAACTTAACCACTCGGCCACGGGGCAGGCCCCTGATGTAAAATTTTAACTTAATTTTAGAAACAACTCCAAGTGTGTAAACTTAAATATGCATTAAAATAGAAAAAAATCTGTATTTTTTCCCCAGTGATATATTCTTCTAGTGAAATTTACCAGGACAATAATGGTTTATTGGCTCAGAAAGACAACAATAAGTCAAATTCCTTCCCAGTGCTTGTGATGGACCCTCAGGGGACTTGGGTTGGGTATTCCATGGATGTGTCAACCATTTCAGGCCACCACAATACACTGAATATGCCTTTAGTGGACTGGAAATGCAGGTGATTATGCATGCATAGGCCAAGTGACAAATGGCAGCTAACTCAACCATTTCTCAAGGAAGACTTCTTGTTTAGGAATTTATAAGGAATTTATCACTGTGTAAGATCTATCACCCACTTCAAAAGCTTCAATTATTCATCTCACTAACACATTGAGCTCAATCCTCCTTGGTGTCTAAATTGCTTCCTGATATTAATTGAAGGGTTTAGGGAGGGATCTTAATTCATTTGGGCCACTTGGTGCTGTTAACACTTGTAAAATTTATTTCAGGAAAAGATGCCGTCCAGGTAACACTTTCAAAAAATTGTTCAGCCCAGAAACTTCTCACCAGCCTGTCCTTCTACAAACTTCAGGGAGTAAGGCAAATAGCCGTTAGTACAGAACCCCTGTAATTGTGTGAAGTACTGTATTATCAGGAAAAATTGATGCAAGCCTGAAAATTATGTTCCAGAAGCAAAAGACAGTTTTGCAGTGGTTATTGGTTCAGGTCGCTGACAATTTACTGATCTCTAGATCTGGGGCTGCTTTGATTGCTGTTGTTAAATAGAAGGCAAATTATTAGTTTTATGCATGCTTCCTTCATTTTTAAAGCTCATACTCTAGAAGGGATTTCTATAAAGAGGCATAACCCTATACTGCCAAAATATTCTAATATGTGAAATATGAATAACCCTATGCACATGTGGCTATTACTTTAATTATAAAACATTAAGTTATAAAACTATGGATAATAATTTGGGAACAAAACTGAGTTTAAAAAAAAAAAGTCTAGAACTACTTCCTGGGCTTACTCTCTCTTTTTATGGAGGCACGGTGACCATCTATTCAAGAACAAGGTTGGTTTAGAGGCTTTAATTTTATATGTGAACTAAAAACAACAGACATGAAAAGCATACGAATCTGCTTCAGTCAGAAATGCAGGATGGCTCTACTTGAAGTCCTTCATGGAATACTTCCTTCTCAGGAGATTCAAGCTTGAACTCTCAACTAAACATACTATTTTATACTCAACACTTATTGGGTATTTACTATATTCCACCCTAGCAACTAAGTCCTATACTAGGTCCTTTTTAAGCATTACCACATTAATTCTTACAACAATCTTATAAAAGAGCTAATATTATTATCCTATTTTTCAGAAGAGGAAACTGAGGCTTTAAGGCTTTCACTGAGATTTAAATGCCTTTCTGGAAATAACTCAACAATGGGCCAAGAGGGAATAAAACCAGGATGTCTGATTTCTCTTTTTTTTTTTTTTTTAGGAAGATTAGCCCTGAGCTAACTGCTGCCAATCCTCCTCTTTTTGCTGAGGAAGACTGGCCCTGAGCTAACATCTGTGCCCATCTTCCTCTACTTTATATGTGGGACGCCGACCACAGCATGGCTTTTGCCAAGTGGTGCCATGTCTGCACCCGGGATCTGAACCAGCGAACCCCGGGCCGCCGAGAAGCAGAACGTGAGCTCTTAACCGCTTGCCACCAGGCCGGCCCCAGGATGTCTGATTTCAAAAGAGGAGCCCTTGATCACCTTGACAGTCTCCACTCCTGTCTAATTCTTACTGAAAGCAAGTTTTGTGAAACTTATTTCCTGAACATCATACAGTTCTTATATTTCTTTAAATGTCTGAAGTTCAAACTTGATCAGTATGGCCATGCTTAAAAGCCATAATTTCAGCTTTATACGATTTGTTTGAAAAGGAATTATGCTTCAATATTCGATGCCAAAGTACACTGAGGATCCTCATCGGAAGCAGGCATATAAAATGCATAATTGTATTATAGAGAAGTCGTTGAAGACATCATCAGCCCCATCCAAAGAGAATTCCCTTTTTGTTTTTTAAATGGAAAGCAATATTTTTTTCTTTACAAAACAATATACGTCATTGTAGAAATATTAGAAAACAGTATGAAAAATGAAGAAAGCTGTTAAAAACACTCACAACGTCCACTATCCAGTGGTCACTAATGATAGCTTTTTGGAGTGTGACTTTCTTGGCCAATTTTCTATGCTAATGTTTTAAGGAGCATGTTCGGTGTGTTAGTCAGTTCAGGCTGGAATAACAAAATACCACAGACTGGGAGGCTTAAACAATAGAACCTTCTTTTGTCAATTCTGGAGGCTGGAAGTCCAAGAGCAAGGTGCCAGCAGGGCTAATTTTGGGGGAGCCCTCTCTCCTGGCTTGCAGACAGACCCCTTCTCCCTGTGTCCTCACGTGGCCCTTCCTCTGTGTGCACTTGAGGGGTGGCAGTGGGGCAGAGAGCGAGTCAGCAATCTCTGGTTCTCTTTTTCTTCTTACAAGTACAGCAGTCCTATCAGATTAGAGCCCCACACCCCACCCTTATGACCTCATTTAACCTTAATTACCTCTTTAAAGGTCCCATCTTCAAATAAGAGATTAGGGCTTCAACACATAAATTTTGGGGGGAGGTGATTCAGTCCACAACATGAGGTATAGAATATTTTACATACTGTTTTGTAACCTGATTTTTCTCTAACCAGTATATTGGGAACATCTTGCCATGGCAAGAAACACTTATTCATAGTTTCACTGTTATTCAGAATAAGAAATATTCCATAATTTATTAAAACAAAAACTTCATTGTTGTGGAGCTGGCCAGGTCACATAGTGGTTAAGTTCGCACACTCTGCTTCAGCGGCCTAGGGTTTGTGGGTTCAGATCCCAGACATGGACCTACACACCACTTGTCAAGCCATGCTGTGGTGGCGTCCCACATACAAAATAGAGGAAGATTGGCACAGATGTTAGCTCAGGGACAATCTTCCTCAAGCAAAAGAGGAAGATTGGCAACAGATGTTTGCTCAGGGCCAATCTTCTCACCAAAAAAACAAAACAAAACACTTCATTGTTGAGTCTTGAGATTATTTGAATTTTCCTCATTATAAACAATATGTCTACAAGCTTTTGGCAGCTACCAATCTTTTGTCTATATCTTTAGATTATTTCCTGATGATACATTGCTGGTAGAATTGTTGAGTCAAATGGTAAGTGGACTGGCTTTTTATATGTATTGCAAAAATGCCTTTTCAAAAAAATTGTATCAATTTACTTACTCAACAGCAGTGCTAGAGATTGCCAGTTTCCTGAATCTTCACAAAAAAAACAAATATTATTTTAATTTATGTCAATTTGAAATGCAAAAAACTGACTTCCATTTGATGTTTCAATTTGCATTTCTATTATTTCTAATGAGAACAGAGTTTTAAAAATGTTTTTTAGTTATTTGTATTTCTTGTTTTGAGGACTGCCTGTTCCGTCCCGTATAGCTTTTTCTATTAGAGGGTTCATCTGTTTGTCATTAAAATACATGAGAGCTGTTAATCCTTTGAGTCACATCTATTTTAAATATTTTCCCAGTTTATTTGCTTTTTATTTTATATGTAGTGTTCTCTGATATTTTAAATATTTAGGTCTCAGTATCAGCAAAACTGTGCTTCTCCAAGACAATGATATGTTTTTGTCTTATGGACACTGGGCATTATGTAATTGATTTTGTTTTTTTATTTCCTCTGACTACATGTAGGCATAGAAACAAATTGATAACCTACCTCTAAGAATTATGGAAGTGTGTGCACTTCTGTAGGATAATACAGTTCTTGACTATTTTCTTATATTTATTTCTATTCATCAAAGTCTCTTCAACTATTTATGATACATTTTTTTTTTTTGAGGAAGATTAGCCCTGAGCTAACTAGCCAATCCTCCTCTTTTTGCTGAAGAAGACTGGCCCTGAGCTAACATCCATGCCTATCTTCCTCTACTTTATATGTGGGACACCTACCACAACATGGCTTTTGCCAAGTGGTGCCATGTCTGCACCCGGGATCAGAACTGGTGAACCCCGGGCCGCTGAGAAGCAGAACGTGTGAACTTAACTGCTGTACCACTGGGCCAGCCCCGTATTTATGATACTTTTATAGTGTGTGTGCATGTGTGTGTGTTGCAAGATACTTCAAATGACTTCAAAATTTAGAATACTTTCACTTGATTACCCTAATTGAGTCAAATTTTCATCATTTTATCAAATCTAATAAATTACAGGAAATCAATTAGAGTTGTGAACCTTTTTATTTTGTTGATTTTTTTGAGACCTGGATATTTTCCCATGATCTACAAGCTGATTAATTCTGAAAGCAAAAGTCTAAAGTTGTAAATGCCAACATCATTGGAATAAATAGTTAGAAACTCCAGAAAAAATTTTAGCACAAAAACTTGTTTTTTGTTTTTTGTTTTTTTTTTTGCCAAGGAAGATTGGCCCTGAGCTAACATGTATATCAATCTTCCTCTGTCTTGTATGTGGGATGCCACCAGAGCATGGCTTGATGAGCGGCGTGTAGGTCTGCACCCAGGATCTGAACCAGCAAATCCTGGGCCACTGAAGCACAGTGCCCAAACTTAACTGCTACACCACCAGGCCAGCCCCAAAACTTTACAACTTTTAAAATATTTGTTTAAAATCATTATAGATTAGCAAATAAACTTGTCTTGCAATACATGCATGCAATGTTTTCAACATACCTATCTTCTCTATTCATAAAAAGTCCACTGAAGTTAAATAGAGAAATTCTTGGTTGATTTAACTAATAAAAAGGCTACGTTAAAGAGCACATCAGATGACTGTATGGCTCTAATAAAAACTCAAACAGCCATAGAAACTAGTTTTAGCCTTCAATTGCTGTAAGTGCAGCACTGCCATGAAGATATATGACAACTAACACATATACAAATTTCTACAATCTAAATCTATTAGAAACACTCCTACATGTTAATAAGCAGTTTCAGTTATTTACCAGCTCACATCTTAATCCTGGATGAGTTTTTTCCTGTGTATGTTAACATAATGGCCAATGAAAACACTTTAAGAAGATGTATTCCATTTTATGTTCACAGAGAAACAGAAACTTGAAGTCAAGCTGAAGAAAACATTATAGAACTCAGGCAAGAGAACCACTGCCTACAGATCACAGGGCTCACCTGTTGGAGGAAATAATGAGAACAATGGTATGAGCAAGGACACCACAGGTAGAAGTGATGACTTTAATAGCCTGGCAATAGTGTTTCCGGGAAATGTCTCTAAGAAACTCAATAAACACTTGAAGGTGGTTTAAATCTTCATCATTTGGTCTATGTCTGGAAACCTGAGACTAAATGTAGAAGTAACATTTTCGAGAACTGAAAGGCTCGCAGAGAACATTTACATGGAATATTTGAGGAGGGCAGCTGAGAAGGATTTGAATCACAAAAGCAAATGAAAGGAAAAAACCAAACAGAATCATCTATAGATTCAACCACATAAAAACTAAAAGTCCTAAACACTAAAAATATAAACAACATTAAAATAAAAGTGAGAAACTGAAAGAAAATCTTCCTCACATACACCAGGCAAGGGATTATTACCTTTAACATAAAAAGAGCTCTAACAAATCAGGATGAAAAGATTGGTGTCCTAGTAAAAAAAGACAATCTGATCTTTTTTTTTTTAAAGATTGGCACCTGAGCTAACATCTGTTGCCAATCTTTTTTTTTTTCCTCTTTTTTTTCTCCCCAAAGCCCCCCAGTACATAGTTGTATATTTTAGTCGTAGGTCCTTCTGGTTGTGCTGTGTGGGACGCTGCCTCAGCAAGGCCTGATGAGTGGTACTAGGTCTGAGCCCAGGATCAGAACCGGTGAAACCCTGGGCCACCGAAGCGGACCACATGAAATTAACCACTTGGCTATGGGGCTGCCCAGACAAGCTGATGATTCATGGAGAAAGTAAAATAAATAGGAACAAAGCAAGCAATGATAATTAAAGTAATTGTAAACTAAAACAGATTACATGTTTTAGTTATCAATATTCAATATTTTTGAAAAAGTACTGAAATCAGCAATCTCATTCACTGCAGGTAAATTTGATGTGATACTTCTGTGAAGCAATTTGGCTACATGTACAAAGAACCTTAAAAAGAAATGCATGGTCCTTGAAATAGTAATACTATTCCTAAGAATCTACTCTAAGATTTTCCCAAAGAGTTCTAGAAAGATGTTTTTACAGTATTACTTATAATGATGAAGCATTGGGAACAATCTAAATGTCTAATGGGTAAATGAATTAAAACCAGCCATGCATTGTATTTTAAAACTTAACAACCTTATTTTCAAGGAATATCATGAAACTTACAAAAAAGCTCATGAAAAATCTTAAGGAAAAAGAATATAAAATTCTGCTTATGGTCTGAAGCCAAATTGTAAAAATATGTTATAAATTTAACATAAACTTGTATACACATACATGTAAATATTTATTTTACATAGTATATTACGCAACTATTTTCATGTGTGTTTTGAATTGGGACTCTGACTTCCTGAAAACAAGGGACAGTGGAAGACAACTCTGTCATGAACTAGTAAGAAAATGAAAGCATCCGTGTCAATGAAAAACCAAGGATTTCACAGTGAGTTGCATGGATAAACATTTGCAAAGGACCAGAGCCTAACTAGAAGAACAAGAGGAATCAATGATAAGACACAATTTTTGTAATTGTTTGACTGAGTTGCTTCCAGCCATCGGGTCTCTAATTACAAGTTCTAAGCACTTTCTCACAGGAAACCTTTCATTTCTCCTGTGGCTCTTATATGGAGAGCAACTTCCATATTCTCCTAATATCTATTCTCCTAAGTAGCTCCTACTCATCCTTCAGGTCTTTGATGTCACTCCCTTCTGGAAGGCAAAAACCTGCCCAGAATAGGTCATGTCCCCAGTGTATACAATATCTTCACACTTTTGAGCCTCCTTATTGCACTTATCACAATGTAATTAAATAGTTAAGTGAATGATTAGTTACTTAAGGCCTTCTTCCTTCTTCCCCAGAACATAAGTTCTATGAGAGTAGGGATTATCTCCATCTTGTTCACCACTCTGCCCCTAAGGTCCAGCCAATGATAATAATAGGTAACAGAACTCTGTGCCAGGTGCTCTTCTAAGCTCTTTAGAGGTATTAACTCAGTTGACCTTCACAACAATCCTATGAGGGAGATACTAAAATCATCCTTATTTTAAAGGGAGGAAACTGAGGCACAGAGGTCCACAGTCATACAACCAGTAAGTGATGGGGCCAGGATTCAAACTCAGACAGCCTGGCATTTGTAACCATGACCTACGCCCTTCCTTGTTGCAGGTACCTCATGAATATTTGAATGAATATTTGGAGAAATGAATGAGGAAATACATTAGCAATAAAATGTGTATTTGCTATGAATTAAGCACCAGCAGAGACATGTCCTGTAACAGCTGTAGCTCATCATTTCATGGTCACCTGATCATAATAGATGCATAGGACTCCAGTCCTATAATGGAAACACCAAGAACAAAGCTCCATAGACACCCTCATTGGAAATTCAATTATAATGATTTCTTTAGAATAATAGACTATTTGAGGCTTTCAATGTCAGCGACAGAAATCTGAAATTAAAAGATTTGGAGTAAAGGCTTAAATGGTTTTATATTACATATATGCATCCACTCTAACTACAGCAACTGACCAACCACAAAGCTCTCCCTTTTTTGCATGCTCTTATTTCCTGTTGAAATCAGCTTTGAAAGAGGGTCTGTAATTGCAAACAAGTTGTGCAGAATAAACAAGCCATTATTGTAATGAGGATGATTCTTGCTGAGGATTATTTTTAAAAGCCAAATTATAGACTCCCAGTCTAAATTGTATCTGGTTTTTTGTCTCTTGCTTTCAAATTTGGTTCTTATTTGCATTTTGCCTGACCCGCTAGTTAGAGCACAAGTTCACAGAGCCCCTTCTGAAGCTATAATGAGCTTAGGTAATAACCACCACATAATTGTGTTCAACTGCATACAAGTGTTTACTTTTTACTGCTGTGCGTCTGCCTCCGAGATTTTTGAGATGTAATTATGCATTGCAAAATTTGCAAGTTGCCAGCCTTGCTTGGACTATTTTTGCTATGTTTCACATTTAAACTGCTTAAGTGCATAAGTAGAGGTATAAAATAGCCAGGTTTTCCAGACTAGAAAATTACTGTTGCTTAAATGGCAGAATTTCTGCTCTGTGGTCTCCTATTTCCATGCCTTGCCTCAGCTACATATCTTTTTAACCATCTGTTTCTTTCTGGCGACCAGTGACAGCGAGGCAAGCAACTGTATCTGCATTACTATGTGGTTTGACATCTGGTATCCAAATCCGACCATGGTATGTATTTGTGAATTGTTTAAATATAAGATCATACTAGTTACACTTGCAGATCCCTCTTCATTAACATCTTCAACCCTGCTTATGTTAAAGTTGCATGCCATATTCCCACAGAGAAAGTTTATGCATGTTTTCCTGCAGGTTGCACAGAATTTAGGTATGTGAATATGAAAAATTTTAAGTAACAAAAATACATTACATATGAATTAAAATTGGAAATTTCAGATATGATATAGGAAGGCTCATTAGACATTGCAGTGTACACATGCTTTTAAGTATTCCCAAGACTGGTCTTGCTGAACAAATTCAAAAACTGTTGAAATGGTGATCATGACATGTATGTATCTTATTGGACAAAAATACTACTGACCTAGGATCATTTGGAAAATTTATACTGTTCTCCCTAGAAGAGAAAGACTGCATTTTCTTCTCTTCTCCTTGTGGCTTAATGTGTGCATTTGGGGAATGGCTAACTAGGCTTAGGGTCCAGTAGAATGCCCTAGAGCTCAGCAGACACCAAAACATTGAGGAAATAAAACAATGGCTTTGGTCTTATTAGCACCACTCACGGCATAGTTTACAAATAATAGTCATGAACTTCCTATAATCTGTTAATTCTTCTTACTAGTTATTAACTTCCATGCTTAATTGAGATCACTTGACAATCCAAGTGAGCCAGGAGCAATTCAGCTGGAAAGAACAATTCTGCATTAAAAGTAATCTCAGAAAAAGAGGCAGGATTTTGGTAGTGTTTTCTGGGGCAAAAGAGGAAAGAAACATGCAATCAATCCCCACCATGATGGAGGCATATTCTACCTGGACCATCAGGAGCCTCTTAAAACTAGTCCATTTGCATTTCTGTTCCTTCTGCTCTCTTAAAAGAGTATATCATAATCTTGTGATTATCATTACAGAAAGCAGACATGATATCTGTTTAACAAACTGAGAAATATTACTTTGCAAGTTCTATGTGAAAATTGTTTAAAAAGCAAACCCCAAACCCAAAGTAACCAGAGTAAACCAAACCCAAACCCAAAGTAAACCAGAGGCATATTTACCAGCTCCTCTAGGTGAAACTCTGAATTCCCTTCAAATTGGCTTAAAGGTATTACACTTACCCTGTATAATCTTTCCTATATCCACACCCTTTATCAGCTTACAGAAATTACATTCATCCTTTATGAGTCAGCTCAGTTGTGACTTCATCTGTGAAGCCTTCCTTGACACTCGCAGAGTTAGATGCTTTGATACAGCTCTCCTTTGTACTCTGAAATACCTCTATTATACTGCATATGCCTCTATTAAAGTTCTCATAGAAGTATGTTTGGATCATTTGCTTACAACAACAGCATCAGTCAACTACTACCATAACAAGGCAGTGTAACAAACTCGATAACACCAGTAGCATAGAAGAATAAGCATTTATTTTACTCACAAGTTTGTGGATCAGCTGGGTCCTCTGTTCCAAGTGTTTCGTGTGTTGTCCAGGCTAGGTAGCAGAAGACAAAGGGAAGCTCTTCTTAAGGCAATGAAACAACAATGACATAAAGGAGCCAGCAGAATTATGCGAGGCCTCTTAAGCCTTGGCTCAAAACTGGCACACTGTCACTTCCGTCCATGTATCATTGGCCAAACAAGTCACATGGCAAAGTCCAAAGTGAAAGGACAAGAAAGTTCACTTCAGGGGGCCGGCCCCATGGCCAAGTGGTTAAGTTCATGTGCTCCGCTCTGCTGGCCCAGGGTTTCGCCAGTTTGGATCCTGGCACGGACATGGCACTGCTCATCAAGCCATGCTGAGGCGACATCCCACATGCCACAACTAGAAGGACCCACAACTAAAAATATACAACTATGTACCGGGATTCTTTGGGGAGAAAAAGGACAAACAAAATCTTAAAAAAAAAAAAAAGAAAGTCCACTTCATCCATAATGAGGCCATGGTAAGAACAAAAACATTAGGGCAAATAACTCAATCTACCACATAGTACAGCAAATGTCACACATTCAATAGTGATGTGTTAGATGAATGAATGAATAACAAACCAAAAATGTTCAGAATAAATCAAAAGTTGTAAAAATAAATCTTTTTAATAATATATCTTGATGTTGAAATTCTTCTTTACTAAGCCTTAAGTTATCCAGTTAACCTTATTTGGACTTATGTGCCCACATCAGTTTCCTATTGCTGCTCTAACAAATTACCAAAAACTTAAAACAACACAAATCTATGATCTTATAATTGTGGAGGTCAGAAGTCTGCGATGGGTCTCAGTGGACTAGAATTAAAGTATTGACAAAACTGTATTTCTTTTGGAGACTCTGGAGAAGAATCCATTTTTATGCCTTTTCAGCTTCTAAAGGTTGCCCACATTCCTTGGCTCATGGCCCCCTTCCATCTTGAAAGTCAGCAAACGTCAGTCAAGTCTTTCTCATATTGCATCGCATCACTCTGACGCTCTTCTGCCTTCCTCTTTACATTTAAAAGACTTTTATTATTCCATTGGGTCCAGCCAGATAATCCAGAATACTCTCCATATTTTAAATTCAGTTAATTAGAAACCACAATTCCATCTACAACCTAATTCCCCTCTGCTATATACCTAGCATATTCACAGGTTCCATACAGTAGAATGTGGACAACTTAGGGCAGGGGAAAGGGGAGGTGAGAACAATTGTTCTGTCTACCACATGGCTACAACATATTATAACGGAAAAAGCACAGATCCAGGAAATAGTTTTAGTTTGAGTCTTAGGACTAACTAGAAATCATAAATTGGACAGGTCCCTTCAAACATCAGTTGTTTCTGGTGAAATGAAAAGGTTGACATAGCAAATCTCTAAGTTTCCTTCCAATGCAAATTCCTTTGATTCTATGAATATAGTACATCTAATTAAACGTTAGAGTTAGAAAAGATAAAGCCTAGTTAATCATCATAAATTAAAAAATGAGGTGAAAGCTTAGCAGTGTTATGGCAACACAGGGAAGTGTCATTAATAATTCTCTCTGGGTGGCTATAGGGAACTTCATGAAGGAGATGAGATCTGAGTTTGTACACCCCTGGAATGTAAGAACAGAGGCACTCTGGGCATGGGAACCAACGCAGAGGGCACAGGGATTGAAGGCACACGGGCTGTGTAGGGCATGGGCCATGTAGAGAATGGAGAGATATTCCACGTGGACAGAGCATAACGAGGCAGAAGCAGAGCCTGGAAGTGTAGAGTTAGGCCAAGTTGTGGCCTTCCTGTAGGCAAAGGAGAGACACAGTAATTTTTTTTAATTAAGCAAAGGAATGACATGATAGGTTCTGTATGTTTTATAAAGATAACATAGGGATAAGGAAAGAGCTTATTTCATTTTTTTTTAAGGTATACTTTTTTTTTTTGGTGAGGAAGATTGGCCCTGAGCTAACATCTGTTGCCAATCTCCCTCTTTTTTTTTCTCCCTAAAGCCCCAGTAGATAGTTGTATATCCTAGTTGCAGGTCATTCTAGTTCTTCTATGTGGGACACCACCACAGCATGGCTTGATGAGTGGTGCATAGGTCCACACCCAGGATCTGAACCAGCGAACTCTGAGCCGCTGAAGCAGAGTGTTCGAATTTAACCACTTGGCCACGGGGCCAGCCCCAAAAGAGGTTATTTCTACCTGTTTTATTCTACTTAACAGTCTAGCTAATAGTGTTTCATTAAAATAGTTTATCAGATACCACAGATTAGATCTTTTTAAAGATCTAAAAAGCAAAAAGAAAAAGGAATAAAGAATCTTTGCATCTAAGCTTACTATTGTTTTTCATAAGTAAAAATATCCATTTATTTAGAATAAAAATATATTTCAAACTCATCTTTTAAAAATAGAATTATATAAACTGAGTAAAGTCATCCACATAAAGTTTAAAAAATTAAATAAACTTTCAACCCCAAATTACCTTCAATCCCACTCTAAGTGACCACTTGCTATATTAATCCACCTCTTATTGACAAGTCCTTCTGGAGAGTCCAGGCAGACAGGTTCTTGTCTGTTAGTAGTAGTTTAGCAGAGTTCAAAGCTCTAGGGTATTTAACTGCTAATCAACATTATCTCATCTCTTATCAGAAGCACAGATGGGCCGTCCTAGTGGTGCAGTGTTAAGCTCACACGTTATGCTTCGGTGGCCCAGGGGTACGCAGCTTCGGATCCTGGGTGTGGACCTACCACTGCTTGTCAAGCCATGCTGTGGCAAGTGTCCCACATATAAAGTAGAGGAAGATGGGCATGGATGTGAGCTCAGGGCCAATATTCTTCAGCAAAAAAGAGGAGGATTGGCAGCAGATGTTAGCTCAGGGCTAATCTTTCCCCCCTCCCACCCCCCAAAAGATGTACAGAGATCCTGAATGACAGGAACTATTATTCCAATTGAAGCTCTCACTTTTATCTACTAAAGAAGTATTTAGATAATATAGGACTCTTCTGTCATTCTGGTTCCCCTTGTCTCTGCTTCCTCACAGTCTTCAGACATGCCAATCTCGCTCCTACCTTGGGCTGTTCCATGGTGAGTCTCTCCCACCCGACAGCAGAGCAACGTCTGTGGTGCAGTCACTCGCTTGGGAACTCTTCAGACAAGCCGTCTGGAGTCAAACCTGACTCCACCACTTGTGCAACATTGAACAAGTTACTTAACTACTCTACATCTTAGTTTCTCCTTGTGTAAAATAGAGATAAAAATAATACACACTTCAAAGGACTGTTATAAGTATCAGACAAGTTAATATCAGTAAAGCACTCAGAAACCAGACATCATGGAAGTGTTTATAAAATACACACCTTAGATTGCCAAGTGTAGGGGAGAGACCAACTCTATAATCACTTAAGCCCCTAGAGTAGGATATTTTTGTTCCTTACAGCAGAACGTAATCTTAATTGACACATGTGCCATATAAGGCCTTTCAAACCTCGGCCCTTTACTAACCTCATTTCTCATTCTTTATCCCTGTCTCTACTCCCTCTGCCCGACTTTGCATCTCCCGGCACATGCCCTAAACTTCCAGCGTCACACTATTAATCCCCTACTCATCCTCAAAGACCCACACTGAACCTTCAGTATCACATCATGCAGAAAGACTTTACCTTTTATTCAACACACTACGTTGTAATTACTTCTTTACACGTATGTTCCTTTTATTAAAGTGCCAGCTCCTCCAGGTGAAGAATTGGCTCTTTCCCGGCTTATCTTCAGTGTCTGGCACAGCAACTGTGGCAGCATCATTAAGTTATCAGTAAATGTCGAATGAAGGAAGGAACCACTGTTCTGATTCTTGCCATGAGGTCATTAAGGTAAGTTATTAACAGTTTAATCTGTGCTTTTAGAGTGAAAAATGTGAGGAAAGTACAATGTGGTGGAGGTTTTAAACTGCCATACTCCATTTGTTATCTGAAATTTTATTCTTGTATTTGAAACTCTCTCCAAATACTGGCCTTTTTTAAAATGATTTCACTTACTAGACCAAATAAAAATAAGCTGTTTACTTGAAAACATTTTTGCAAAATCTCATCTTTGCAAAAACAATCCAAGAATAAGAACTTTTTTCTATACAAACACATTCAATTTTGTTCTTTAGTTTTATAATTCACAGAAGAATAACTTTCAAGTTTCCATTATGTTTCTAACTGGTTTCCCCCCCAAATTATGAAATACCAATATCAACAGGACAAATGATAAATACTTTATCTTTAAGTATGTTTATTAAGTACTCGGTTTGATATGCTTCATGCATGATAATTTCACTGTGTCTTTTTGCTACCCAATAATTACAGCATCCAGCTCACTTGAAACATTTTATAATTCTCTCCAAGTCTTCCACACTTTTCTCGTCCCAATTATAGCTACCTGTACTGTTCTCATCAAGACTCCTATATCACCATCACTCCTCCCCCAACTCATGAAGTCCTTGCTCCATGGATTATTTCTTCTCTTTTCCGTATCTTCAAATTCACCCATTCCATTAACTCCTGCCTCTCAACAAATTCTGTCTTAGTTTGGGATCCTAAAAGCAGACCCTTTAGACAAGGAGTTAGGTGAAAGTATTTTATTTAGGAGATTGTCGACGAAAATAATCCATATCCAATCTATAAATGAAAATTTGGGTGAGTTTATTCTGAGCTTAAATCTGAGGATTATAACCCGGGAGAGTCTTTCCACAAAGGAACAGAGCACTCCAAAGAAGTGGGGGTATAAGGGTGGTTATATACCCTCAAAGAGGATGTTTCACATAGGATTGAAATGTCCCTTTTACAATAGTCGCGAGACTGCTCTGTCGGCACAGCGATTGATGGAAATAGCAGGTAGGTCTTCTGTCTCTGTGAACACAGCAGGGTGGCAGTCTGTTGTCTCCAGCTGGGTGGTCACAGGTGAGCTGGGAGGTGAGTGCAGCAATCAATTCCTAGCCTAAGGAAAAATGCTTATCCCTAAGGAAATGCTAATGTGGGGGAAAGTTGCACCTTTATCTCAAGGGCCTTTGTTCTGGCCATAGGAAATGTCTAAGTAGATATGCAATGCGTGCTCAATAGCCACAGTCAGGCCCTTTTGAAAAAAAAAGTCAGGCCGAATTAGGTTTATACCAAATGGCTTCCTCATATACTCCAATATATCCTATTGCTTGCCATTTTTATTTGTCAAGATAAACCCAGGATACAGGGAGGGGAATGGCGATGTGGCCCTCTTTATACTGCAGACAACAAGTGATCTTCCTGCTTCCGGTCTTGATCCCCCCCCCCCCATCCATTGTTCTCACTACTACCAGAATAATCCATCTAAAATGTTTAATCATCTCCTGCTCAAAATCCTCCATGTTTCTGATCATTTTCCAGGTAGAAGCCAAGCTGTTATGAAAGACCCTTCCCAACTGGCCTCTGCCTCTCTTTCCATGTGTCTTCCCACTACTTCCTTGCTAAGATGTATGGAAGCTTCCTAAATAAGCCATACTTTTATTTGCATGTGCTCTTATTTCCTCCTGACCCCTACAACTGGACACCAGTATATAAGTTTTTGAGCTCGTGTCAGTCTTTATTTCTCCTGGGAAGCCTCCCAAACTTCTTCAGGAGGACTTACGACTAGTTCCCACTACACCTTCACATCCAAACCCAAGCCCATTGCACTGTCATTGTTTGTGGGGACACAAATAATCCATAACCAATCCATAAATCAAACTTGGAGTGAGTTTACTATGAGCCAGACCTGAGGACCATATAGCCTGGGAGAGTCCTTTCACAAACAAATGGAGCCCTCCAAAGAAGTGGGGGTGTAGGGAGTGGTTATATACCATCAAAGAGCATGTGTCACATATGATTGGAATGTCCCTTCTACGATAGTCACAGACTGCTTTTCTGGCACAGCAATTCTGTGAACATAGCAGGTTGGTAGTCTCAAGGTGAGTGGTCACAAAGTGAATACAGCAGGTCAGCAATCAATCCCTAGCCTAGAGAGAGATGCTTATCCTTAAGGAAATGCCAATGTGAGGGAAGTTACATCCTTATCTTTAAAGGCATTGTTCTTGTCTTTAGGGCACAGTAAATAAATAAAGCAGATATACAACGTGTGCTCAACAGCCACCTTCAGGCCCTTTTGGAAAAACAAATGGCTTCCTCATATTCTCCAATATCCTACTGTTTGCCATTTATTTATCATTTGCTTGTAAGTCTATCTCCTCTGCTTAACATGACACATCAAGGAATGCCCACAGGAGTGTTATATAGCAACCAACTTCCATATTGTGAAAGCCCACGTGAAAACAAGCTTTCAGATACTTCGCAATTACTGAGCTACCACAAGTGCAAAACTACAGGGATGAAGAAGACCCAGAGCTGCCTTGACATGCTTTTATTTTAGAAGGAAAGTATTGCAGGGGTGGAAAACTTTTCCCTTCTTCCCTTCCAGGTTCTTCAGCTGACCTAATAGTGAAATTGACATAAGACAGATTAACAGAGGAAAATAAATTTCCTACTTACAGGAGCCCCATAAAAATATGAGACTCTACCCGGCAGTCAGGAATTGAGGCTCAAATGCCACTCTGAGCTAAGAAGAGCTGGTGGGGGTCTGGGGTGTCAAAGGGGAGGAAGAAAATTCACAGGAAGAGAAGAGCAAATGTTTGGTAAACAAATATTTGCCATGCCATGCAGATAAGTCTTTGTGACATAAAAAGTTATCTCTGGTAATAGCGCTCTTCCTGGTACAGGCCCCCCATCTAAATTCCTCTAAGGAGGAGGTGAAAAGCTCTCCCTGAGTCTGCTGGGCTCCGACCATCTTCAGCTTGAAATTATCTACATGCCAAAGTAGCACATTCTTGGATGGCGTATTCTGTTCCTCCTCAGTGTGAATACAGACAACTGTAAAGCCAGGTGTAGAGCTATACATTTTACAAATGAGACATAATCACACAGTTGTAGAGTTCACAGTAGGGAGAGAGGACTGAATGGCTAGAAGTTTTCACTTTCCCAAATTGTATCTTACACTGGACTTTTCCAATTTTGACTTGCTCTTAAGTACTTGAAAAGCCCCTCTTTGGTAGAAAATTTCTTTATTTAGGAAAAACAAATCAAAGGACTTAACTATAATGTTTATAGTTACTCTCTAAGTCTCACTTTATGAATCCAGACCTTTTCTTTGTTTATTTCCATCAATGTGATTTCATCTCAAAGGCATATCATTTATTCATTCACTCATTAAATATTTCTTGAGAATCTACTATACAAAATAAAATGTGCCAAGAGCCAAATCACAGGAACATAGCAGGTTAATCTTTCACACATTTACATCTCTAAAGGGTAAAATTTTTCACCATTAACAGTTATGACTATATATTTTAAAAGAAGTTTGTGGCTTTGTACTGTTATTTTAATACTTTGTCGCCTCCCCTTAAAGATAATTCATTTTCCTTGTTTTACATGTAGCTTGCTGTTTCAATGACAACTTTGCAGTGTTCAAAACACCAAGGCTATTTTTAGATGAACAAAAGAGGGGAAAAAAACCAGATCCAAAGAAAGGGAAGAAAATTCATTACAAGTGAAACATAATCCATATTTAACACAGGGGTTTCTTTGTCAACACATTTTCTCACAAGTACTTCTAAGTATCAATTACTAGAAGCAAGTTCAGTTTGCTAAAATGCATGAATGGTCTGTGCTTTAAATACTGGAGGTTAGGAAAATAAACATAGCTTAAAAATCCTTTCCAATAAACACAAAGAAAAACCACATGCCATCAAATGACACAGCTAGAAATAGAGAGTTAACGTTTTGCATCTCAGGAGTAAGTGTCACACTCAGCATTGAAACAGCCACAGTCAATGAGAAGAACAAAAATGTTCTTTTTCTCTGGGCAGGATTTTTGATTTCTTATTTGTCTTGAATAATCTGAAATGCTGCAGTTACCCTGTGACGCCTGTGAACTGAGTTATTAAATAAATGACTCCAGCCCAGGGCAGCAGTGGGCCGTGACACGTAGCTATCTGCACTCACAATGCAAATTCAGCTGGATGGAGAAGCCTGGCACAGCACATCCTCATCGGGACGTTTGTTAGCCTCACTTTACAGCTGTCAGAAGTGATATCTGTTATTCAGCCCGACCCAGGCTGCGAGAAAGAATTCTATGGCAACTGATAGTAAAACATGGAAAATTATTTGAGAAAAAGCAAACCTATTCGAAAAGCTGACAAACCAAATGGTTAAAAAAAAAAAAAGTCATCACTTCATCTTAGAGGATTAAAATGTAATAATAAAAATAATAATTACAGATTAGAGCCAGACAAAGGATACACACTCAACCTTACCTAAAAGAGTTCTGTGACAGTTTATTACACTAGTCCCCAAACCATACATTTGTTTCTAAGCCGGCACTGCATCCCCAATGAATTACTCAAGTATATGAATATCACTGCTCTCATTATGCTCCTCTGGTGTTATTATAGGTTTGTCAGTGCTCAAGGGAAGTTACGGGCCTCTCAGGTGCTCCCTGTACATTCCAGATAATTTAGGGGCTTTGAGGAAAGAGAAGGTGAAGCCAGTACAGAACAGAAGCTGACTTGCCCCAGGGAACTCAGCAGCCTACTAAGACCTCTCCATCCTGGGGACTTCTATAAAATTTTTATCTCCACTTGACAAAGTCTCTCTTAGTTGTCTTATCATTCTTACTATTTGCGTCTCCTCCTCCCCACTAGAATTGCAATTTTGGGTACAACTGAGAACGTGCCATTTTATTTTTCTGGCTCAGTGCTTAAAATAGTGTTGTGCATTGATTGCCTTTAATAAGTAGTTGTTTAAAACCGTTAATAAATAGTTGTTCAAAGCATAAAAACCAATGATGATGCCAGATTGGCAATCCCTATGTCCACAGCTCTTCATCTACAAGGAGGCCATCTTGCCCCCAAAGACTTTATTTACAGTGTTCACGTAAAAGGAGAGTTACCCTGTCATCTGGTGAATTAAACATCAACTCAGATAGCCTGTTGGCAGAAAGAATCTTGCCAACAGCTTAGAATTCCTGAGTCATTCCAAAGTATTTCTATACTCAGAAATGTTTAGATTCCTATGTGGCTTCACCTTCAACACATAATATCATTACCATGCTAGCCAAACTCAAAAGCTATTTTGATAATATATTCATAGTCTTTTAAAAGAAATTTCAGGATGGGGCGTGGGGGAGGGATTCTTTAAAAATGAGTGGGCTTGCAGCATTTTCAGTGCAATGTTTCCTGAATAGCAACTGACCTGAAATATCTCCACACGGATCATACGAAACCTTTAACAAGACATTTCTCAAGAAAATGGCACCCCAGAAACACATACATGTGTGAGGACACACACACCACTCACACACAAAACACTGTTTTTAATAGCCAAGGGCACTTTGGCACAATGTGGGGCGGTGGTTGTCAACATAAACAGATGGTCAAAGAAGTGGGCAAACACTTCGTGTGAACTAGTTCCATAAATGAAGTTTTTTATTTCATTTTAAATGCCATACTTACTTAACCAGCTTTCAGACAAGATGATACATGTAGCCAGTTGGAAAGAGTTCCCTGCCAGGCTTCTGTGTTTTTATGACAAAATTAAAAGTCCACAGATGGAATAACTCAAAGCTAATTCTTACAGAGTTTGTTTAGTTAGAATGGGGGGAAAAAAGAGAATACCATATTGCTTCAAATTAAAGCCACATCTACAAAATGAGAGATTTTTAATTGGAGAAGAAAGACATAGAAACAGCTTTTTAAAGAAATAACATGTCTGTTTTTTAAATGAGTAGAATTATTTATCCATTAAAATAGCAACTTCCCCCAAAGAGTTTGAGGATCATCTAGGAAACTGCTGGTTCCAAACTCAACCCCCAAACATCTCAGTATCCTTTCAATCAGTGCTTTGAAAAGTATCCGTTTGCCCCTTCAGCTGCCTTCTAAAGATATACAATCTTCCCATCTTGACTTCACTAGCCATTAAGTTTCAAAACTGAAAAGAAAGACTCCTGCATGTGAATTATGGGAAGAAAGGTGCTGTCTTCGAGAAAATGTAGGGACCAGCTGTCTTGGCATTGTGCATTCTGTGAAAGATTTGCGACTTCGTTAGAATATTTAGCTGGTTTCTTTAACGAGGAAATAAACAGAACTGATGTTGTGTCAAACATGGTGGCCCATGTATAAAAGTATGAAATGTATACAATACTACCTATTGGAGAAAAAAGAAAATAAAAAAAGGACCCAAAATGAAGGAAAAAGCTCTTATATTGGCCACATTAAATGGAATATGTTACCCAATCTCTCAATGAAAAAACAAACAATGGTAGGCATGTAAAATTCAGTTACAAAAACTAAACTCTACAAAGAAATTTTATCTACAGCTTTTTCAATGTAGTAAACACTCACTCAGAGGTCCAAAAGTAAATAAAGAAAAAAGATGTAGTCAATAAAATCATTGTTTTGGTCTACAAAATATAAAAGAAATTGTTTTCACTTTTTACCAATTACTGATTTGACTTGATATAATTAACTTGCTGGTGTCAGGTAAATTTAAGCATCTATGTTATACAGAGGAAGTAAACTTACATATCAGCTTCTATTTCTCTTCTAGAAATATATGTACTTATTTCCATAGAAGATATTTTTCACTGACAGATGTGGGGAGAGGACAGTTCTTAGCAAAAAACTATGTACAACATTTGTGGGAAACAGCTGGTCTTCTTCCAGAATATGGCTCTGCTCCCCCCGCCTCACAGAGCCTGAGTAAGCTCCAACCAATGCATACATTAAGACCCTGAAGGAAACAATGGATCTCTCTTCTCCCCTACCTGGCACCCAGCAATTAAAGCCAGGGGTTCTGAAGCGCTTCATGCCCACGGAGACCTGAGCGGGTGGAACAGACTGAGTCAGAAGTTCTGTATTACTGAACGATTCACTTGTGAGCTCAGTTTCTTTGAGGAGAAAATTGGCCTTGGTATTTGATATTTCTCGTTTTTTTTATCTGGTTATCTTTTATTTTAGGAATTCTTTTTAGCAACTTTGTTTCTTCTAGGCTTCTTTCTAGAAGAATCCCAGATAGTACCTTTGTGGCTGTTTGTCATATTTTAAAAACTTTCTTGCCATTAAAAAAGGGTTATTTGGGGGCTGGCCTGGTGGCATAGTTGTTAAGTTTGTGCACTCCACTTAGGCAACCTGGGGTTCACCAGGTAGGATTCTGGGTGCAGACCTATACACTGCTTGGCAAGCCATGCTGTGGCAGGCACCCCACATATAAAGCAGAGGAAGATGGGCACAGATGTTAGCTCAGGGCCAGTCTTCCTCAGAAAAAGAGGAGGATTGGTGGTGGATGTTAGCTCAGGGCTAATCTTCCTCAAAAAAAAAAAGGGGGCGTTGTTTCCTCAATCTTTACCTACTATTTGGGGAAATCACTACAGGATTACCTTAAAATTAGCATTTACCTTAATACAATATGGACTTCATCAAAATAAGTTGCAATATTTCACTTCCTATTTGGTTAGTGTTCTGCAGACATTATGTACCAGATGACGTGGCCTTTGGCTGTTTTGATTGTTAAAAATGCAGCAGGTTTTTAAATAAAAGACAGAAGCCATCTCCATCTTATCTGGCTCTTAATAGAAACACAGATGACATAGAGAATGTGAAAGCCAGTATTTGGGATGCTTATAAACAAATGTTGTTTTCCAGGTAGGGCAGATTTTAAACGGTGATAGACAACACTCAGCAGCTGACACACCTTAATTCTCACTTAAAATTATTTTCTGAGGAAAACCAGAAATCGCAAATATTACATTACCACGATGAGAAATTTTTAAAAACCTTGGGATTCTAGAGGAACAAGGATACTGCAAAAAAGCTGGAACTCAGTAGGATAGAAAGGATCCTATTTTACTTAAGGAAGAAGAAAACGAATGGTTCAGTAGGTAAGGGAGGCTGAATAGATTTGTATTTGCATGGACCAAAAAAGATGGCAGTCATAGTAGAATAAAAGCCAGTTGCCAACAACAGAGGTAGGCAATATCATACTTACACACTTCTTCGGGGTATTAGAACATGTAACAGGGCAGCATCCGAGAGGAATCTTGAGGGAATCCTCCTTCTGCAATGGTCAAGAGTTCAAGTTTTATTAAGGAAGAGTTTCTCCCAAAATGTTAATTAGTGAAACATAAAAATATTTCCCTGGCCAAATAGTCTGAAAGTTACTGGGTTAAAAAGTTTTCTCAGTTTTAGGACTTCTTCAAGTGTCCATATACTAATGTGCAAAATAAATCTCCCGGCAGAAGCCTTCAGTTTGAGTTTCCCAACTTATTTGGCCACAAAATCCTCTCACCTAGTATGAGACATTAATGTTCCACAGAAGTCACTGAGAAATGGCAGTTATTACTACTGTGTCTTTTTAGGCCCCATTATTTCTAACTAAATTTTACTTACCACCTGAATAGCAAGCATTTAAAACCATTAAAGTTTAGATAGTGTCCTTCCACAAAGAAGTTTTCTTCCATCTTAGGTCCCTGTAATTGCACGCAAAGCCAAAACAGGAACTGTTTTTCCCCAAGGTGACATAACACACAAGGAGAAAGTGAGGGACAGAGTAGAAGTTCTATTACACACCCTAGCAACTAGCTTGAGATGTAAAGTTTCACAGCTATTAGTTTTCTTCACATAGAGAGGACTCACGGTGCTGGAGATGGTGCTGGCATCCATGCAGTGGCTTTAATACATTCTCTATGTTCAGAGAGGGAAAATGTTACAGCCACAAGAACTAGACTTGGATGCCAGAAAAGTTCATTTCTTACCTACACCTAGATAATTCCTGTAAAGACATCCTGGAATAAAAGCTCCGTGGGGTCAGGGACTTTGTACCCCACTGTTTCCAAAGAGTCTAGAAAAGGGCTGGCATATAGTAGAAGCTCAATAAATATTTGTTCCATGATTGGCTAAATGAGTGAGTCCAAAGCATTTAATTAAAGTATTATGGAATAAAATCAAGGTTTATCCTTGGCTCTAGGAATTTTTAGGCAGTTAAGCATATAATAGATAAAATATTTATCTTCTGTCTACAGAGCTGCTATTGGCACCAGTTATTGAAAAGCACTTTATTATTCTTTCTCGGCATAAATTCATCCATTAGAATGATGAGTGAAGTGCTCATTAGTCAACCTGAATACTAAAAGTGGTAGAGGTTAGCTCACTCAAAGCCTGACCTTTCCAAACATTTTGCTTCTTAAAAAAAAAAAAAAAATAGAGAACACTTCCCTCCCTAATCTTGCCTCTTTGATCCTCTGGTTAATTGGGGAGCCATCTCTCTTTTAACTTTCCGAAATATTGCAGAGTATTTTCAGTAAATGTCACCATAAATTGAAAGTGACACTAACATGGTAGATGTGTTTCATTTTCTGATCACGAGTAAGGAACTTAGTCATTGCTCTTGTGCTCCCCTATTAGTATTGATTTTCCAAGTTGATAATGGATGGCGGAAAAAGACTCATTTAAACATTCTCACCCTTTGGCCTTGCCAGGAGCTTAATTGTTGCCATGAATATGTGACAGAGATTTTTTAATACCTTAAAAATAAACATTTATGCTGTTATTCTGATTGTGCCCTCATTATTCTCATATTTAATACTGCAGAAATGATGAATTTAGTATGCTGGCGAAGCAAGGGAAAAACCAATAGGTCCGTGATTGCTCACCTCCTTCACCAGTAGGACAATTTCTGTCCCAGTAGTTATCACTTGTGACTCTGGATACGTCATTTAATTTCTCTGATCCTTGGTTTTGTCTCTAAAATTGGGATATTATCCAGCTCATGGAATTTCTGAAAGGATTATTTCAGAGAATACCTGAAATGACTTCACTGAAGACATGTCTAAGTATTCCCATTCAGGGGCTTTATCTGGAGTATGTGGCAAAATTACGAGAGTATCAGCAGATGAGCCTTAACAAAAGAACCACATTTTAGAAAATCAGTCCTATGCTAGGCACAGACTGAAGTGGCCAAACGTCTCACACACTAACTTCAACTCTAGGTTTTAGTGTAAAAGCAGTATCATCCTAAGTTAAGTGTTTTAACCTATTTCCTCTTTCAAAAGCAGGCAAAACAAGAGGACACAGAATCAGGCGCAAGTGCCACAGCTTCAAGTCAGCAGCACAAGGTCAGAGACTAATAAACTACACGACTGTTAACTAAGAAACTTAACTATAATGTGCCCCTGGAGTAAAATTCTTCCTTAATGGAAACCACCTTACGGTCTTTCAGTCTCCTTCCTGTTCACCCTAGTCAATCATGACCACAGCGTGTGTAATTTCTTCCTGGAACTTTCTAAAGAGTGAAGGAGAATCTCTCAAACTGGACTTAATTTTCTTCTCCAAACCTTCCAGGCAAGGGCACAGAGTCTACCAGCAGCTAGACAGCAGTGCCCGGGCTGCACCAGCCACGCAGCCCACTCCGGGCAAGTGCGCAGACAGCAGGAATATCCCGGATGTGAGCCCCGGCAGGCACCTTTCCAGCCACCTCATCTTTGCTTTTACGGAGGAGAAAACTGAGGACCAGAGCAGGGGGCACAGGTCGTCACAGACAGAATCCGGCCTCAAACGCACAACGTCCACAGCAAGTAGGAATACATTCCAGGCAAGCAGAAAAGAATTCTGACTTCACCCACTTATAATATGAGGGAAAACAGGTTACATAAACTATAAATTTCTGAACTCATAAATATTTTGCACTTTTAGAGAAAACATACGTGGTCCATATATATTCTCTTATCATATTTTATAATTATAATTCCTTTTATTACTGTAACACACCTCGGTTTTTTTTCAAGAATAGAGTTTTGTAATTTTATTCTTTCACCTGAAGCAATAAATTCCATTCTTTCATCTTCAACAATTTAAAGAACATATACACACTCAAAATCACCATGAAATACTCTCATCACCCTTTGTGGGGAAATAGTATGCTCCTGTGATTGCATTTGCCCTGGGTTTCTGACTGGTACTGAACCAAAGAAATGTTTCCTTCCGTTTCCCGAGGAAGGACTGTTTTATCATGACAACCTCAGTATTTTCCCCCATTCTCCTGCCTTACGCAAGAGGGTCGAAAGGATTTAGACCATTGTGAGGTCAAACAGGGAAGAGTAGACAACAGCTCTGCTGAAATGGTATTTGCAAACCACTGTATACATTTGTGGACTACCTCTGGAGAACAACACCCCTGCCCAGAGCTTTAGAAAGAATGCAGTCAGTAACACGATAAAATGGAAACACACTTCAAAACAAATATTCTTGGATCACTTCCTTAAAATTACTTTACCATATTTTATTTTTAACCTTCAGAGTTCTGGCTTGGAAGAGGGGCTAAACAACTTTCCCAATGTCAAGCGGCAGAATTTCCCTCTCTTCTAAGTAATTATTATAGATGACTGCTACTTCTCTACTGAAAATGACTTGAAAGCAAAAAACAAACAAAAAACCCAAGAATATGGAAGATTACATGTGAAAAAATATCAAAATCCTATACTTTTAAAACCATGAAATACATATCAAGAGTTTTCAAACTTGTTTGAATGATCATATCGTCCTTACCTCGGTATAAAATCTGTCAGTGAATTCCATCTGCATTTAGAGTAAGAGCCCAGCGCCTGCAATGGTTGTGACAATCTGAACACTGCAGCCCCAACTCTTCCCCCCTCTCCCGCCCAGCCCCGACTATCCCTCTTGCTCTCTAGGCTCCAGTCCATGGGCCTTCTTTCAATTTCAGGAATCCCCCAAGCCCTTTCTGCCTTAGGGCCTTCACGCAGGCTCTGCTTTCTTCCTGGAATGCTTGATTTCATTCTGTGCACGGCAGGCTCCTTATCCTTCACACTCTAGCCTGAACATCCAATCAGAGAAATCCTTCTGACCTTCTAAAGCAGACCTCCATCAACCAACTACCACCAAAGTTATTCTCTCTTAGCACTCAGTTCTTTTGTTTTGTGGCACTCATCACAAAGCTATGCGTATGTGTGTGTGTGTTTATTGTGCATCTTCCCCACTAAACTTGAAGTCCCATGAGACAGGGACCATGCCTCTGCTGTACACAATGCACCCCGTACCTAGCACAGCATATAAAGCACATGGTAAGCACTCAATAAATATTTGTTGGATGAATAGGCGCTCTCCATGACCTATGATTACCCTTCTTAATATACTTCTCCAGAATAATGGAGATAGGACATCCTCTGAACTATTCTCTAGGCCTTATATCAAATTAGTAAAATGAACATTTGAAAATATCCAATAGTAATACTGACTTAGTAATACTTATATTCTGTGAAGAAGTTAAATATTCTGAATTTAACATCGGTATCATATGTTTTCCCAAACTACACAATTGATAAATAGTATTTGCCAGTTTCCTAATACATATATCAGATTCATTTCATCCATTTTGCAAGTGAAAAATGTTCCTGATTCAAAGACATGCCTAACCATTAAATAGGGACAAAACTAAGAATAAAACAGGTTTTGACTATAGTCAAATTTCTGGGCCATGGCAGCTAGCAAACGAGATTTAAAATTCATTATAAACTTTAAATTAGAAATATTTCTAAATATTATTGTTCCAAATACGTGTTGATTCATTTGTCTCTAGTTTTGCTCAGTTTTACTTTTCCTGTTCAACTCAGATGCTGAGAACATCTTCCATCAATAAGAACAATCGGATCAGACTAGATCCAAAAGTTATTAATCCTCCCCCCATGATACTAATGTCTACATCTCTGTAATGTTTTATCTGGTTATTAGCATAGTTATTATGAACCTGGTCCCAAGTAGAATGAGGCAAGTAATAACCTTTTCCTCTTATCTCATTTGAGGGAAATTATTTTTCCCAGGAAGCTAAACTGCCTATAATAGATAATTTACTTCAAAGGAACAATTTACTACCTGGAAGATACATCCTAAACTCAACTTTCTACAGGATAATCTGACCTATTCTTATTATTACTAAAAATATAAAAGTCTCATGGGATACAAAACAGAATTAAACTTGATACAAACCCACTTAAGAGAAACAATTATGTTAACTTCGTTTTCATACTATTAATATTAATTGCACTTCTCAAATGAGCTTATGCCTGTCCACTCTCTAAGAACAGTAGAGTACTGAGCCTCCATTTTCAATTTATGTATAAAAGGACATTTCCTTCCCCTAAAATGCACATTTCCTTCTTCAGCTTGGTATTTCTTTTTATGTTTGTGTCATTCTTCTTTTGAGGTAAAGTAGAAAAGGGAGAGGGTCCTACAGCTCAGTTAAGAAAGAAGAGAACAGAGGAGGGGCTCAGGAGGTAACAGGTGAGATGCCCTCTTCTGGACCAAGTTCTATCTTTGGTTCAGATACTCTCACAAGAAAAATAAAATTCAACCAAAAAGATAAAATGTGATCCACTCCCAAAGCATTATGAGCTGAAGACAAAGTTTCTTCCAATTATAAACACTCAATGACTTGGTAAAAAATAAAAATTTATACATGCACACACATATACATACATATACAGTGGTCATATTTTATAATTCAAAAAATTAAAATAAGGTGTATCTTTGATGCAGCAACTGAATTTCTTACTTGAGGATAGAGATTAAAATTACTACTTAAGGGCCAGCCCCGTGGCTGAGTGGTTAAGTTCACACACTCTGCTTCGGTGGCCCAGGGTTTCACTGGTTCGGATCCTGGGTGCGGACATGGCACTAATGGTTAGGCCACGCTGAGGCGGCATCCCACATGCCACAACTAGAAGGACCCACAACTAAGAATATACAACTATGTACTGGGGGGATTTGGGGAGAAAAAGCAGAAAAAAAGATTGGCAACAATTGTTAGCTCAGGTGCCAATCTTTAAAAAAAAATAAAATTACTAACTTAAGTGACTATATAATGGACCGCACAGATGTCCATTAATATAGGAAGACTCCCTGAGAGAACAATAGAATACCGGGTACCATAACCTAGGGTGGACTCAACAGAGAACTTCCTGATCGTATGAACTTCCTGATTATATGTGTACAATAACAGTCCATAACTAAAATAAAAAATGTAATCTTTTGTCCTCGGGATGTTTATGGAAAAATAATAGCATTGGCCTGCCCAGATGACTTCTGGAGATTTTGGAAGCTTCCCAAGTGATATCTAATTATGGGTATTGTTTACATAACATTAATTTGTGCACTGTGATGGCTAATTTTATGTGTGAACTTGGCTGTGCCACAGTATCCAAATATTTGGTCAAACATTATTCTGGATGTTTCTGTGAAGGTATTTTGGATAAGATGAACATTTAAAATGATGTATTTTGAATCAAGCAGATTACTCTACAGAATGTGGGTGGGCACCGTCCAATCAGTTGAAGGCCTTTTGTTTTGAAGAAGAAGAAGATTAGCCCTGAGCTAACATCTGCTGCCAATCCTCCTCTTTTTGCTGAGGAAGACTGGCCCTGAGCTAACATCCGTGCCCATCTTCCTCTACTTTATATGTGGGATGCCTGCCACAGCATGGCTTGCCAAGTGGTGACATGTCTGCACCAGGATCTGAATGGCACACCCCAGGCCACCAAAGCGAAACGTGCGAACTTAACCTCTGTGCCACTGGGCCGGCCCCATGACGGCCTTATAGAACAATCCTGACCTCTCCCTAGAAAGAAAGAATTCTGCCAGCAGACTGCCTTTGGACTCAAACTGCAACTCTTTCCTGAGTCTCCAGTCTGCCAGCCTCCCCAACAGATTTTGGACTTGCCAAGCTTTCATAATCGTGCATGTCAAACCCTTAAAATAAATCTCTCCATATACATATACACATTCCATTGGTTCTGTTTCTCTGGAGAACCCTAATACATTCACAAACACAAAAACTGATCCATTAGCATCTATTTTAGATCTGCTTTTATATCTGATTTTTAGAGCTTATCTCCATTTTACCATGTAATATCACTGCAGCTTCACAAAGACTTGAGGTCAAAACCAGCAGGCTCTGGAGAGCTATGTGTGCTTATTTTTTAATGAAACCAGTTGGTGGAGACAACTTTGTCATTTGATTCCTTTTCATTTTACTTGTGGCAAGGTCAGTTCACGTGGACCTTGTCTGTCCAAAAGGCAGATGGCTCCTGAACCCTGGAAAGGAAAGACGCTATAAAAGATGGGCAAAGTAGCTCTGTGGTGAGGATATTTTCCTTCTAGCTCCTCAATCAGAGACAGCAGCAGGAGCGGCTGGAATTAGGGGAAAGGACAACTCTAGCCCCAGTAAGAGCCTTAGATGTAGTTTCTATTGTCAGGCAAAACGCTGTTGGCTGAATTCATGTGAACTCACATTACATTCGATATATAAAAAGGAGCGAGAGAAAAATCATAAGAGAGAGGAATAACGGTGGAGCTGATTTTTTACAGCAGTTACCTCTGAAAAAGCTGCGTGTACAGTCTATTGAGCATTGTGGCCAGAACTCCCAGCTTCAAGGTCTCCATGTCACAGATGGTTTATCAGGAGAAAAATGATAATGGCTGAAAACTGCATGGGTTTTTATTGTTAATAGGGGCAAGGAAAGGAACAGACTGATACACTACGAATAATGAAAACATCATTCTCATTGTTATCCAGCACAAATTACAGATGAAACAAACTGCTCACTTCAGGTAAAACGGCTGTTGAAATAAAAAGTTTTATGATTTTTAAGGACAAAGGAAGAAGGAGACCTGACTCTTATCCCCACAACTCTCTGCATCTGTGCTTTTGAAGGCTACTTAGTTAATGTCAGATGTCATTATCCAGGGAAGAGGAAAGGGCGTAACTTGGGAATTTCTCTTACTGCCTCGTAATGCACACAATCAACCATCTTTGGCTCTTTTTTGCTGCTGGTAGAAATATATCCGTTGAGAACATTATGTAATTGGGCACATAAGCTATTTGATGCCAAAAAGTATTTGCAAGGACCACGCCTGAGATAAGAATGCCCTTGACTTTGGGTATGGGGTATTCGGGGCTCACCTCTCTTCAAGACTGACCGTAGTCAAGAATTTTAGAGGCAGAATTTGTGTCCAGCATTCAGCAGGAAACTGTTCCAGCAAACCCACACGGGCAGCGTATGACTTCTCAGACACACCAGAGGGTCACCTGCCAGCGATGATGCGCTCCAAGAAGAAATGATTTTCCCTTTCCTTCAAGAAGAATCTGTCTTAATTTAAAGAAATGGAATCATTCTATTTGTTTAAATATTCCTTACTTGTTCAGGAAAAAAAAGAGAGAGACAGCAGTTAGCTCCTTTGGTACGTTATTCGCATTGGGCTAACAGTCTATTTCAGCTCTTTTGTCTGTTTGAGTTCCTGGATACCTTCTGCTTTTATGGAAATTATCACACACATTGTTCGCATGGTGACTAATGTGATTTTTTCCTTATTTAGAATCCACAGATGTTTTATACCATCTTTGTTAATGTACATCTTGATTTATGTCATACTTGATGTTTCAAAGCTAAGGAGGCAACTGCTAAATGAGCTGATGCATCCAGATGTAACGCCGTCATGGTAATTTTGCTCCTAAAGCAGGCTGGAGTTTTTAGATACAGACATTTTCATTGCTTTCTCTGGTCTCTCTGTAGCAGTGGCTGGGAAACTGTAAGGAGAAAGAACCACAGCAGGGAACAACCTTCATACTCTCTCCCTGAGACTTCAAATTGTTCCCAGTGATCCACAACATAGGATCCTCACCTGGGCTCTCAAAGACGTGGAGCCCCAGGTAGTGTAGGAATAGCATTAGAAAACTGTTTCCCCCCCTCCTTTCACCCCTCTAACAAACACCTTAGCTTCAAGAACGTGTTGCGTTTAATAAACATGTAAGCAGACACCAATAGTTTCAGAATGTCTAATTATCAGAAAAATTGCCCCAACTCTTCATCTTCTTTGAAAAAATTTCAACTAACTTTTCTTTAAAACCTGATCATTTTATCTCAAAATCCTGTTCTATCTAATTTACAATGATCATGAGAGGTTCCCTTAATTTCTAAAGAGATTGTTTTTCACACAAGCTTTCGGCACCTAAATGCTGAGAAGGAATCAGAGCTGGTGAAAGGTGAGCAGCACAAGAGCCCAGGGCCGGCCAGAGAGGCTAGTGGATGGGGGTCTCCCTCCCCCTGCTTCTCCAAGGCTTCCCTTACCCTCCCATCTCCTCTAAGAGCTGTGGCCCTAGGAGAACCCTCCAGAGTAGCTCAAGGGCATCGCTGTCATTCCCGACCTCCTAAACTTCAATGGCTCTTTCTAGCTCAGGGGCCAGCCTAGACATCAAGGCCCTGAAAATATCTCACTTGACCTTATAAGTAACACAGCTGGTAAAAGTAAATAAAGCTTAAGTAAGTTTATGTTCTCACTGTCCTCAGAACTCACCAATGCCCACCTCCTTGCCTCTCTCTAGGCTCCCTTCCCTCCTGCCTTTTTACCCTCCCCCACTTGGATACCTTCTCCTTCCTCTGTATTCTCAGTTGTCTCATTCCTCTTGACTACCTCAAGCTCTCATTTTCCGTGACATTCTCTCGAATAATTGCAGACTACAGAGATTGCTCCTTTCCAAACTCCTAGAGACTTTATTTTCTGCTGTATTTGTCTGGGTTCTTAATCATATTATGAGTAGTTTATTAAGCTAGTACTTATTGAACATCTACTATGTACCAGGCACTGTTCTATGACTTAGAGATGAAATAATGAACAAGACAGATAAGCTTATCCAGTTTCAGTATACCTCATACTTGTTTCTCCATCTCCCAGAGAGATTACAAAATGTGATACCAACAAGGAGTATCACTAGAGAGTCCAGTTCAATACCTAGTGGACTGAATCATTGGAGACTGGCACTGCAGCATATCAATGTCAGCTGTACTCCTCATACTTCTTGTTCCATTCTTCTCACAAATCTTTCACCATGCCTTTTCATCTAAGCCTTAGGCTCATATAATTATACCAACCAAAAATACAATACATTGTTCTGTCTCTTATTGGGAAAAATAAAAAAACTAACTTCAAAATCTCCTTTTCTTTTCACCCACAAAAGTATTTCTATCTTGGCTTGCTAAAGTTTCCATATTGGTGTAGCTTTACTATATTCTGTGAGCTAAGAGAGCAGGAAGCGTGGTCTTGTGGATAGAGAGGAATGAAGTGTGGAGTCAAGAGACAGCCATTCTGGTTGAAGTCCTGCCAAACTTGAGTTATTTCAACTCTCTGTGCCTCAGCTTTCTTAACTATAAGATAAGGGTTGAACAAGATTGCCTCTAATGTCCCTTTCAAACCTATTAGTACTATAATTACGCTATAATTACTACTTTATTTCTCTATGATTATTATGAAACTGCCCAACTCATTCTGATTTATTGTTTTCAGTATTAGGAATTAGGAGCAAGCTACGGTGTTTTTTTGTTTGGTTTGCTTTTGCACATACTTTTAAATATCCTTCCTAAATAATTAATTGAATACCACTTCCCAATAAAAATTTAATAAATATCAACTAGTAATGAAGTTGATGACTGTGTTAGTCAGGGTTCTCCAGAGAAACAGAACCACAGGAGATAGACAGACAGACAGATAGATAGATAGATAGATAGATAGATAGAGAAAGAGATTTATTATTTGATTATAGAGGTTGAGAAGTCCCACAATTTGTTGTCTGCAAGCTGGAGAACCAGTAAAGCCAGTGGTGTAATTCAGAGTCCAAAGGCTCAAGAACCAGGAAAACTGATGTCCGAGGGCAGGAGAAGGTAGATGTCCCAGCTCAAGCAAGGAAAGCAAATGAGCCCTTTTTCTGCCTTTTTTGTTCTATTTGGGCCCTCAACAGATTGGATCATGGTGAGATCACATTGGTGAGGGTGATCTCCTTTGCTCAGTAGACCAATTAGAATGTTAATCTCTTCTGGAAACACCCTCACAGACTCGCCTAAAAATAATGTTTTTCCAGCTATGTGGGCATCCCTTAGCCCAGTAAAGTTGACACAGAAAATTAACCACCACAATTACTGTGCTTCCACTAGCCCATATGCTTAGATCCATCAACACTTAAAGATATGGTCTGAACAAGTGATATTAATAGATGTCCCATCCTTGGCATTTGGGAAGGAGTGCTTATTATAATACGACTCTTCCCCCAAGGAGTGAAAATATTAGACTTTCAACTCCTCCCTCTTTTAAAAGTTCTTCACAAGTATGTGCCAGAAAGTCTTCTATTACTTCACCAGAGTACCTGAAAATGTTTCCTAAATTATCCTGAAACCTTCTAAATCAGTGTGGAGCATGAAGGCCAAATGGGGAGAACTTGGGAGTCATGTTTGATTCCTCTTTCTCTCTACCCCACATCCAATCTGTCCACAAATTCTAATGGCTCTACCCTCCACATGTAGAATCTGACCACTTCTCACCACCTCCACAGTTGCCACCATGATCCAAGCCATAGTAATCTCTCACTTGGATTATTGAAACACCCTCCTTGCCTTACTTTCAGTCTTTTACCCTTAGGATCTGGTCTTAACACCAAAGAGAGTGATCTTTTAAAAATATAAATCATATTATGTCACTCCTCTGCCTCTCAAGTTTCTGGCTCACAATAGTTGCTCTAACAGTTGGCTTACAATGATGCTTCCAGTTTCCAGGTATCAGTGTCAACTCAAACCTTGTGGGCAACAGTCATTAAGATGTCTAGATACTCCCATTTACCTAGGATAGAGTTACTTGAGTAAACTGCCACGAGTCTCTTTTAAGAAGGACTGAGGGAATGATTACCATGCCTCCCTCTGGGGATACAGCATCTCCTTCAGTACATGCATTCTGGGTCTGTAAATGGGCTCAGGTCTAGAAACTGGGCAAAGTATTGCACCTTTTTATTGAGGTAACTGCCCTCAGCCTCTTGGGTATACATTCCCATCTTTTGATTATATAAATTAAGTAATACACTTGTTAACTGTCCACTTATTCTGCCCTTATGGACACTGTGGTCAACATGGAGATAGCTCTTAGATCCTCTTCAAACAAGGACTTGTTGCCCCAGCTGCTGGATTAAGTCAGTTGGCAGCCTTCAGGCATCCTTTAACTTTGACATTATATCCTTTCAATTTCTGATGATTATGAGCTACTACATAGCCTCATTGTTTTGGAATCCTATTATTTCCAACGCTATTAGTCAGCCCAGTTCACAAAGGCATCTCCTTCAGCCCTGTGCTACAGAGGGCAGCCACAACTGAACTTCTAAGTGATGCTGGTACCTATCTCATTAGTATATCATCAGTCTCTCCCATGGGACACAGTCTTCTGGTGGGTTTTCCAGTCTTACATAATATATCTTCTCTACTATGCACACTTCTCTGAGCCTTTTTATTTCTGAGAGCTGCCTGCCAGAAGACTTTCTCGAGGCAGCAGTCCCTCATTTCCAAAGGAGGATCTGTGTAGTCCATCACAGCATCTCCTTCATCACTTAACTAAGATTGTAATGCTGCTAAGTGATAACCTGCATCTGGAGACGAGGCCAGCAGTCTGATTCAGAACTCATGCCCTTATCACTATTTAGGAATATCAGAGAAGCATTCACATGGAGACAGTTTCTAGTCTTTCATCCTGAAGTTAAATAAAGGGTCTTTGGGAGAGGCTAGAAGAGCCAGGGGTCACTCTTCACTAGTGTCTATCAATGCTTCTAAATCTAGGGTAGGGCAAAGGACATGGATAGCTGGAAAAAGCTGCCACAGGTAATTCTAATAACCTTTGTCCCCACCAAAGTTGAGAATCCCTGTGTAGATGGAGAAGCTGTCAAGGAAACATTCTTGAAATAAGCTTTGAGTGTTGTTCATTTTCATCATGTGTTTAAATAAAGCTCCTCTGCGCAGACAACCAGAGACTTGAAAAAAAATCCACAAAATAAATAGCTTCTTGGCCTCTGTAAGGAAGTGTTTAAAGCATTTAATTAAACTGCCAAATGTATTCAAAGATAAAATTTCTTTTTATTTTCCTAAAATAGGTTAATACGTAGTTTTGCAACACAACTAGGAGTCAGTAATTTTTTTTTTAAAAAGCTAGTTTTAAGAATGATTCAAGGAAGTTGTTCCAATGTCAGGAAATGGATCTTCTGAGGGGAATTTGTATTATTAAGAGATAGCATTTTCCCACTAATTTATTTCATTTTATATTCTATAGAGCAGTCATGAAATCATTGACACCTCTTTTCCAATGTTTAGGTGATAAAACTAGAGATTGTGACTCAGAATGAAGGAATTTAAATTCAAGGCACAACTGCCAAGCTCCTGATTTCATACCTTTTTCTGCCAATTTTATTACTTTATATCTTTAGTAGTGTTCATATTCTTCTCAGTGTCCTAAGTTTCTGAACCTGATCAACTTTCTACACCTGTAAAGAGAAAAGAGTAGAAATAAATAAGGAAACTAATAATTAATGCATACTTACTTGACTTTGTCCTAGGCACTTTCCCACATAGGATCTCCAAAGAGCATATCAACAAAATGTTATTTGTATTATTTTTTGTAATTCACTTAATCATCATTTGCTAAGTATTACTAAATACACATCCCAGAAGGAGGAGAGAAGAAATCTAAGATTAAATGTTGATCATGGATAAGCCACAAGTAAATAATCTATGAATGGATAGTAACACTTTCACTAAAATTATAATATCTATGTCACCTTATCCAATAGAGGTGCTATGTTCACATTAAAATAATCCCTGATTTCATCCCACATCCATATCAGATGCTTCAGTACCTGTACCTCACCCTTCATGGCTTTTACTATATAACTACATAATTACTGCTTGTTTACTTGCTCATATTTTATCTACAGTCTAGATTCTAGATTGTAAATATCTAGATATTATATACCAAGAGTACAGACTGTTTCCAGTGCCAAGCATTATACTAGCCACATAGGAACATAACAGATATTTATTGGTTGAATGAATGAACCAACTTTAAAAGGATGTTTCACACCTTAGGTTTCAGTCAATGCTATACTATTTAAATATTCCATCAGAATAATCTCAATTAGTCAATAATGTTTTTCTTGTATTTACCCAAAAGAAGTGTTTTTTTTAGTATTCATATTATGTTTTTTAAAAAATTCCTTCTACTAGAAGTCTCATAGATCACAGAGGTAAAAATATTAAGAGGGGAAAACAGAGGAAAAGGAGAGCCTGGCAATAATAAAAGAAAAGTGCTATGCTTTATTTTCTTGAAAAGATAAATTTCCTCAAGTTTTCTTGATCTTTTCCTAGGCCTTCATATCCAACCTTCCCACCAATGACAAAAAGACTCCCTTAACAAAGCCCATGGCATTGAGCCAAAATGCAAAGTCCATTCTGATCTCAGGGTCCTTGCACACTCTTGTCTCAGCGTTCACGTGACTGGCTCCTTTCAGTCTTCGTGTCTCAGCTAAATGTGTCTCCTTAAAGAGCCCTTCCTGAATGTTCTCTCTCAGTTGGTTCCCCAATGATTTCTTTTTCTTCCTTGCACATAATATTATTTATAATTATAAATTCACTAATGTGTCTGTTTGTTCACTGTTCCTTATCCACACCCAACTAACTTCCGTGATGACAGGGGCCACATTTGTCGTATTTACCTTTGGCTCTCCAGCACCCATGTCAATACCCAATACATAGTAAACACTCAAAAAAAGTTGAATTATGTTGAAAAATGATAGCTATATTTAGTATTATTTACATTATATGTATTTATTTATGACTCTAAGCTTTTGTGAGGAGAACAGAGTAGATTTATAGAAAGAGAAAAGGATTAAGCGTAGCTGGTCTCTTAAACTTCGGTTTAGGGATACCAAGGTGTGCATCCCAAGAGATGGAAAGCCATGTGGTAGCAGGACTGGCAACACAATTTGTGAGGCCCAGTGATAATTGAAACTATAGATTCTTTGTTAAAAAATTACTAAGAATTTCAAGATGGCAACAACAGAGCATTAACCTAAGCAGGGGGTCCTTCTGAGTGCAGGGCCCTGTGCAACTGCACAGGTCACATGCCCATGATGCTGGCTATGGGTGGAAGCCATATTGTATTTTATGATCTAGCATTGCTCAGCATCACTTCTGCTGCATTCTGTTCACTGAGGTAGTCATAAAGGCCCACCCAAATCTAAGAGGAAGAGAAATAACTCCACATCTTCTTGGGAGTGACCATGATCTGGAAGAGCATGTAGGACTAGAAATATCACTATGGCCATTTCTGAAAATACAGTTCTACCAGATGTTTGCTACAAATGACTGATTCACCTTTGGAGAACAGAAACGTGTCAAATTTGGAAAATTCATACTGACAACAACTGTAATAGCCACCATACACATAGGGAACTTTCTCTATGTGGGGTGCTGACTGAGCACTTTAGAGACATCAGCTCATTTAATCCCCATGACTCTCCATTTAGCAGATGCAGTGCTATCATCCCTGTTACAGAGCTGATGTCACAGAGAGGTGGAAAGGGATCATATAGCTAATAAGCAACAGAACAGGGAACTGATCAGGTCTGATGCTAAGAGTGCTTCTCAATGTTCAGTGTTGTTGAAGTGAATTTCCCATGAGACAAATCTTGATAGCACTGTGCTCTTCCCCTGTTTCCTACCACCAGGTGATACTCTGAGGGTTAGCTCTAGTGGGCACCTTATAGGTTGTCTCAAAAGCTCATAATTTCTCTTTCTCTGGTGACTCCCCATCCCTCCATCCTCACAGTACGCATGTTCATCTGACTGATTCCAATGCCCTGGCTATACAGGAAAATGACTGGAAGAGAGTTTCACCCCTGGAATGGAAGGCAGGAAGAGAGAGAGAGAGGCAGATTAGGATTTGTTGATTTGGTCTATCTTCAAGGTCTGGACCTGAAATATACAAATCTGGGCACTGGGTATGCTCGATTTTCTATATTATGTTATGAGGAGAACAGAGTAGATTTATAGAAAGAGAAAAGGATTAAGTGGGTAGAGAGAGCAAGACAGGCAAGAGAAAGAGAGTACCAACAACTTTCATATCGATTTTATCAGTCTACTCTTGAGGCCCACCTATGTCCCCGCTCCTGAAATATCTACATGTTGTTGGGATCCACTTTCATATTTTGCTATTGTTGGCCTAAGTAGTTCTCCACTATTTGCTAGCAAAATAATCCCAACACATACAGGTAAAATAACAGCTTGCCTCAACTAATAGAGAGCAAATTCTAGAAACAGCCAATGGGCTTCCCAAATAAAAAGATATAAAATAACTTTATAGTTTTTCAAGGGCTCTATAAATTATGGGGGCAAATCCAAGTTACTTCTAGGCAATAACTAAGATTCTATGTTAGCAATTAGATGGAATGGACACCTCATCACCACGATTATGGAAAAAAAGCACATCCAAGCTAATCAATCTAAGCTGTTTTAGTCTGCCTTCAGAATTTTAAAGAAAAAATTTTACCTCTGCAAAAGAGATTTTCATCCATTATCTCCAGTCCATTTAGAGGTGAGGTGAGAAGATGAATTATATATATTTTCAATTTTTCCAGGTTTTTGAAAAGAAGAACATTTGGTGAACTCTGCTTCTCCGCCCTCCCCCAGCTCACTCACTTCAATTACTGATTCATTATCCATTTCTACATATAATTCATAGTGGCTCTGGCATCCCTGGAGAACATTCCAGCATATGTCAACAGTGCTTCCTCCAAGTTCTGAGCAGAGGGAGAGTAGACGAAAAGCTGGACTCCTGTCTCAAGAGCCTTGCTCTCCTTCTCTCGTGCTCCTCCACCTAGGGCCTCCATCCTCTTCATTTGGGGAGCTATTTCCCAAGCCTGTAGTTTAGGGTAGGGGGGATGGGAGGAGGGGCTCGGATTCTGGTGAACAGCTGGGGCCCATCACTTCTCATTGCAGGTCTTGGGGAGATGTGGTTGACAGAGTGATGCACAGAGCCTGTCCCAGTTAATGACTTCACCATTCTCCATCATTATCCCCATCATTAGGAAATTAGGAGGACAGAAGGTATTTACTGTAAACCTGCCACCTCCCAAGGAGAGATAAATAGAAACTGATAAATGGGCTCTTCTGGTGCTGTTCGTCTATTAACCTTCTGCTTCCCAGCTCCGGCATATGCATGCCATCCTGCCATTAATATCCAGTAATTGGCATGGCAGCGGGCAATATCATCATACCTTTAGTGTGAGCATTCCCTCTGTGTGGTGTGCCTGCACAAGCACACAATTATATTCATAATGAAGCTTTGCTAAACAGTCCAGTTGAAAGACATTAGGCAGTTGTTCCCCAGTCATAACACCAGCCTCCCACAATCATTCAGAGCTTAACTCTTCACTAGCCTGGGCACTGGATGCCTGCTATTGCTAATCTTTCTGCTGACTTTGCACGAATTCTAGTCTATTCCTTAAAGGTATACTCTTTGTTTTTGTTTTATTTTTCTAACAGCTTCTCTAACTCTGTGTTCCTTGGGAGCAAAGGCAAAGTCAGCCAATGAATGATTTGGAACCACCTTATCAGGTTGACTGCCTGGCATGAGGGCAAAATGGAGTTTCATCCATGTTGTGGCCACTGGTGACCACCCAGGGGCAATGCCCCTCATTCATCACCAGTCAAGAGCCAAGCTGTTTAGCAGTGTTTCCCAGAGATTTTGTGTTCTTTGTGCATTCCTAGATGATAAGAGGGAGAAAGGATGTATCTCATCAAATTCAGCCTCTGTATGATAATAGAGCAGAAAGGAGGGTAATGACCTTGGTGTCTTATATCAGGAAGACATCATCCTCAATGTTCATCTGCTAAAAATTCTCAGGGATTTTGAAGGAGCATGACTCCCAGGAGATCCTGGAAGAGTTTACAGAAAATCGAGGCCCACAAAGAGAGCCACCTCATTCTGTTATCCATCTGCTCACACTGTGGCTGCAAAATGAACATTTGGTCTCTGCTTCCCTGACCTATTTCTTCCCAAGTTACACGCCAGTGTTTACTATGAAGACTTTACAACAGTGACTGCAGTGGGCAGACTGTTTCACAGGATGAAACATGAAAAGCAAAGATGAGTAATCTCTTAAAGCATAGGGCACATTCTATGAAATGAATTGAGCTGGCCCTAAACATGGCCCTGAGGGGTGAAAAAAAAAAAAAAGACAGTTGCAAGGCAGGAGGTGAGGTTGGGGAGAGGTAATATCAGCAAAGAGATAAAAAGCAATAAAAAGACCAACGAGAAGAAAATGACATGACAATCTTATTACTGGTGTTCAGGAACCATAGCCTCTCTGTCAGAAAAATACCAGATCACCCATTTGAGAACTTCATAAAACTAAATGATCAATAGATTATA
The DNA here is from genome assembly GCF_021613505.1 of Equus quagga. Taxonomy (NCBI): domain Eukaryota; kingdom Metazoa; phylum Chordata; class Mammalia; order Perissodactyla; family Equidae; genus Equus; species Equus quagga. The sequence continues at coordinate 93,421,213 of NC_060269.1, forward strand.
GCTCTGGCCCTCCTTCCACACGGCATAAAACAAATAATAATATCTCCAATAAATATAACAAATAGGGCAATCTTTCCCATTTCCTGCAGACCCCTGACAGACCATGCTATAGGATCTTTTCATTTCCTCTTTAGGAGGATACTAAGCAGCTTGCCAGACTCCCAGTCAGGCACAGCCTCTCCAGCTGTCCTCCAAGCATCCACCTTTAACTACAGAATCTGGATAGAGCTGGGCGGCCTGGCACTCCTGGAGGCTTTCATTCCACAGAAATACCTGGGGGCAAAAGCTCCATCAGTCAGCCTTCTATTAACTAAAACTCTCCAGGTGCTGGCACCGGCACACACCTCTAGTATAAAGATCAACAATATCTGTCTTGATCGTCCAATGACAGGTTAAGAGATTGATATGAATTCTGCCTCTTTGTCACCATTCCTGATTTCCATCTGCCTTTGGATTTTTGCAAAGTTCTTTCACGTTCTCCCTTATGGTTCACAAAAGAGTGCAATGCAGTCCTCAAGAGATGGTCTTACGGTTCCTACTATACAGTGACTTTCCCAGGTCACATAGCTAGGATGGAGTCTTCCTTCTTTTTCAGGGCCGCTGTGTTCCCAAGGGCAGCAGGCACCATTCACACTGGATTGTATGAGACCAGCACTCCTGCGGCACTTCACAACACTGCTGCCCTAACAAGCAGCACCGAATAGTGAAAACAGGAAGGGCTTTGGAATCAGGGATCTGGGTTTGTCACTTACTAGCTGCATTACCCCAGATAAATTTTTTTATTATTGAGTTCATAATAGTTTACATCAATGTGAGATTTCAGTTGTACATTATTTCTTGACTGTCACCACATAAGTGCTCCCCTTTACCCCCTGTGCCCCCCCAACCCCCTTCCCCTGGTAACCACTGAACTGTTTTCTTTGTCCATGTGTTTGTTTATATGCCACATATCAGTGAAATCATCTGGGGTTTGTCTTTCTCAGACTGGCTTATTTCGCTTAGCATAGTTCCCTCTACGTCCTTCCATGTGATTGCAAATGGGATGAATTTGTCTTTTTTTCTGGCTGAGTAGTATTCCATTGTGTATATATATATATCACATCTTCTTTATCCAATCATTGGTCTATGGGCACTTGGGTTTCTTCCATGTCTTGGCTATTGTGAATAGTGCTACAATGAACATAGGGGTGCATATGTTATTTTGGATTGTTGATTTCAAGTTGTTTGGGTAGATACCCAGTAGTGGGACAGCTAAGTCATATGGTAGTTCTATTTTTAGTTTTTTGAGGAATCTCCGTACTGTTTTCCATAGTGGCTGCACCAGTTTGCATTCTCACCAGCAGTGTATGAGGGTTCCCTTCTCTCTATACCCTCTCCAACATTTGTTATTTTTAGTCTTAGTGATTACAGCCATTTTAACAGGCGTAAGGTGGTATCTTAGTGTAGTTCTGATTTGCATTTCCCTGATGATTAGTGATGCTGAACATCTTTTCATATGTTTATTGGCCATCTGTATACCTTCTTTGGAAAAATGTCTGTTCATCTCCTCTGCCCACTTTTTTTTTTTTTGAGGAAGATTAGCCCTGAGCTAACTACTGCCAATCTTCCTCTTTTTGCTGAGGAAGACTGGCCCTGAGCTAACAATAATGCCTATCTTCCTCCATTTTATACATGGGACACCTACCACAGCATGGGTTTTTGCCAAGCGGTGCCATGTTCGCACCCAGGATCGGAACCCACGAACCCCAGGCCGCCGAGAAACGGAATGTGTGAACTTAACCCCTGTGCCACCAAGCCGGCCCCCTACTCTGCCCACTTTTTGATCGGGTTGTTTGCTTTCTTATTGTTCAGTTATGTGAGTTCCTTATATATTATGGAGATTAACACCTTGTCAGATACATGATTTGCAAATATTTTCTTCCAATTGGTGGGTTGTCTCTTCGTTTTGATCCTAGTTTCTTTTGCGAGGCAGAAGCTCTTTGTCTGATGAATTCCCACTTGTTTATTTTTTCTTTTGTTTCCCTTGTCTAAGAGGACACTGTATTTGAAAAGATCCTTTTTAGTTCAATGTCAAAGAGTGTACTACCAATATTATCTTCTAGGAGTTTTATAGTTTCAGGACGTATCTTCAAGTCTTTGATCCATTTTGAGTTTATTTTTGTGTACGGTGTGAGATAGTGGTCTACCTTCATTCTTTTGCATGTGGCTGTCCAGTTTTCCCAGGGCCATTTATTGAAGAGACTGTCTTTTCTCCAGTGTATGTTCTTAGCTCCTTTGTCAAAGATTAGCTGTCCGTAGATGTGTGGTTTTTTTCTGGGCTTTCAGTTCTGAACCATTGATCCATGTGCCTGTTTTTGTACCAGTACCATGTCATTTTGGTTACTATGGCTTTGTAGTACATTTTAAGTCAGGGATTGTGATACCTCCAGCTTTGTTCTTTTTTCTCAGGATTCCCTTAGCAATTCGGGGTCTTTGATTGCCCCATATGAATTTTAGTATTCTTTGCTCTATTTCCGTGAGAATGTCATTGGGATTCTGATAGAGATTGCATTGAATCTGTACATTGCTTTGGGTAGTATGGACATTTTAACTATGTTTATTCTTCCAATACACGTGCATGGAATCTCTTTCCATCTCTTTAAGTCATTATCAATTTCTCTCAGTAATGTCTTATAGTTTTCATTGTATAAGTCCCTCACCTTCTTGGTTAAATTTATTCCTAGGTACTTTATTTTTTTAGTTGCGCTTGCAAATGGAATTATATTCTTGAGTTCTCTTTCTGTAAGTTCATTATTGGAGTATAGAAAAGCAACTGATTTTTGTAAATTGACTCTCTACCCTGCAACTTTACTGTAGTTTTTAATTATTTCTATTAGTTTTCTAATGGATTTTTTGGGGTTTTCTATATATAAGATCATGTCGTCTGCAAACAGTGAGAGTTTCACTTCTTCACTCCCTATTTGGATTCCTTTTATTCCTTTCTCTTGCTTCATTGCTCTGGCCAAACCCTCCAGTACTATGTTGAAAAAGAGTGGTGATAGTGGGCATCCTTTTCTTGTTCGTGTCCTCAGGGGGATGGAACTCAGTTTTTGCCCATTGAGTATGATATTGGCTGTGGGTTTGTCATATATGACCTTATTATGTTGAGGTAATTTCCTTCTATCTCCATTTTGTTAAGAGTTTTTATCATAAATCGCTGTTGGATCTTGTCAAATGCTTTCTCTGCATCTACTGAGATGATCACGTGGTTTTTATTCCTCAATTTGTTGATGTGGTGTATCACATTGATTGATTTGTGGATGTTGAACCATCCGTGTGTCCCTGGTATGAATACCACTGGATCATGATGTATGATCCTTTTGATGTATTGATGAATTCAGGTTGCCAAAATTTTGTTGAGCATTTTTGCATTTATGTTCATCAGCAATATTGGCCTGTAGTTCTTTTTTGTGCTGTCCTTGCCAGGCTTTGGTATCAGAGTGAAGTTGGCCTTGTAGAATGTGTTAGGAAGTGTTCCTTCCTCCCTAATTTTTTGGAATAGCTTGAAAAGGATAGGTATTAGATCCTCTCTGAAAGTTTGGTAGAATTCCCCAGGAAAACCATCTGGTCCTGGGGTCTTATTCTTTGGTATGCTTTTGATTGCTGTTTCAATCTCTTTCCTAGTGAGTGATCTATTCGGATTGTCTGTTTCTTCTTGACTCAGCTTTGGGAGGTTGTAAGAGTCTAAGAATTTATCCATTTCCTCTAGATTATCCATTTTGTTAGAATATAGTTTTTGGTAGTATTCTCTTATAATCCGTTGTATTTCTGTGGAGTCTGTTGTTATTTCTCCTCTTCCATTTCTGATTTTTTTTTATTTGAGCTTTCTCTCTTTTTTTCTTTGTAAGTCTGGCTAGGGGTCTGTCAGTTTTATTTATCTTCTCAAAGAACCAGCTCTTTGTTTCATTGATCCTTTCTACTGCCTTTTTTGTTTCAATAGCATTTATTTCTGCTCTGATTTTTATTATTTCTCTCCTTCTGCTAACTTTGAGCTTTGTTTGTTCTTCTTTTTCTAATTCAGTTAGGTGTAATTTGAGATTGCTTATTTGGGATTTTTCTTGTTTGTTTAGGTGTGCCTGTATTGTGATGAATTTCCCTCTTTTTTCTGTTTTTTAGGAAGATTAGCCCTGAGCTAACATCTGTCAATCCTCCTCTTTTTTTTGCTAAGGAAGACTGGCCCTGAGCTAACATCTTCCTCTATTTTCTATGTGGGACGCCTACCACAGCATGGCTTGCCAAGCAGTGCCTGGTCCACACCAGGACTTGAACTGGCAAACCCTGGGCCGCCAAAGTGGAATGTGTGCACTTAACTGCTGAGCCACAGGGCCGGCCCCTGAATTTCCCTCTTAATACAGATTTTGCTGCATCCCATATGAGTTGGTATGGAATGTTATCATTTTCATTTGTCTCCAGATATTTTTTGATTTTTTCTTTAATTTCTTCAATGATCCATTGCTTGTTCAATGGCATATTGTTTAGTTTTCACATCTCTGTCCCTTTCTCAGCTTTTTTCTTGTAATTAATTTCTAGCTTTATAGCATTATATTTGGAAAAGATGCTTGTTCTTATTTCAATTTTTTTAAATTTATAGAGGCTTGCCTTATTTCCCAACATATGGTCTATCCTTGAGAATGTTCCATGCACATTTCAGAATAATGTGTATTCTGCTGTTTTGGATAGAGTGTTCTATATATGTCTATTAAGTCCAACTGTTTTAGCTTTTTGTTCAGTTCCACTGTTTCCTTGTTGATTTTCTGTCTGGATGATCTCTCCAATGATGTGAGTGGGGTGTTGAGGTCCTCTACTATTATTGTGTTATTTTTAATATCTTCTTTTAGGTTTGTTAATAGTTGCTTTATGAACTTTGGTGCTCCTATGTTGGGTGCATAGATATTTATAAGCGTTATTTCATCTTGATGGACTGTCCCTTTGATCATTATATATTGCCCCTCTTTGTCTCTCTTTACCTGCCTTATCTTGAAGTCTACTTTGTCTGATATAAGTATTGTGACACCTGCATTTGGTTGCCATTAGCTTGGAGTATTGTCTTCTACCCCTTCGCTCTGAGCCTGTATTTGTCATTGGAGCTGAGATGTGCTTCCTGGAGGCAACAAATTATTGGATCTTGTTCTTTAATCCATCTTGCCATTCTGTGTCTTTTTATTGGAGAGTTCAACCCATTTACATTGAGAGTGATTATTGATGTATGAGGGCTTAATGCTGTCATTATTTCACTCGTTTCCTGGTTTTCCTGCATTTCCTTTGTTTCTCATCCTGTGTGTTTTGGTCTACCTATTGAATTATGCAGTTTCTTATGCTGTGTTTCTTTGTTTTTTCCTTATTTATTTTTTGTGTCTCTGTTCTGCTTTTTAGTTTAGTGGCTACCCAAAAGTTTGTATTCAGAATCTCCTGTATAACATAGTCCATTTTCTGATGGCCTCCTATTTCCTTACTCTAAACTGATTCAATCCCTATCCTCCTCCCCTCCTAAGCTATTGTTCTTATATCTTATTCCAACTTGTGTTGTGAGTTTGTGGTTGAAGTGACAAGACTATCTTTGTTTTTTGTGTTTTTCTTCCTTTTAGCCTAATGCTATAATTGAATATTTGCTATCCTATTCTCATTCTGTCTATCTATTTGTCTCCTTACTCTGTGTTTTGTGACCCCTTTCTCCCTTTTTTTCTTTTTGCAGGTATGAGGGCCTTCTTGAGGATTTCTTGTGGTGGGGAGGGGAGAGTGTCTTATGGCTACAAAGTCCCTTAGCTTTTGTTTGTCTGGGAAAGATTTAATTTCTCCCTCATATCTGAAGGATATTTTTGCTGGATAGAGTATTCTTGGCTGAAGCTTTTATCTTTTAAAGTTTTGAATATGTCATTCCATTCTCTCCTAGCTTGTAAGGTTTCTGCAGAGAAATCTGCTGAAAGTCTGATAGAGGTTCTTTTGTAGGTTATTTACTTCTGCCTTGCTGCCCTGAGTATTCTTTCTGTCATTCATTTTTGCAAGTTTTACTACTATATGTCTTGCAGTAGGTCTTTCTACATTGACAAATTTAGGATATCTGGAAGCTTCCTCCACACACATTTCCCTCTCATTCCCTAGATTTGGGAAGTTCTCTGCTATTATTTCTTTGAGCATGTTTTCTGCTCCATTCTCCTTCTCTTTTGAGGAAGATTAGCCCTGAGCTAACTACTGCCAGTCCTCCTCCTTTTTGCTGAGGAAGTCTGGCCCTGAGCTAACATCTGTGCCCATCTTCCTCTACTTTACATGTGGGATGCCTACCACAGCATGGCGTTTGCCAAGTGGTGCCATGTCCACACCCAGGATCCGAACTGGTGAACCCCAGGCCACTAAGAAGCAGGATGTGCAAACTTAACCGCTGCACCACCAGGCTGGCCCCTTCACCTTCTTTAATATCTATAATTCTTATGTTGCATTTCCTCATGGAGTCGGATATTTCTCAGAGACTTTGTTCATTTCTTTTTAGTCTCAGTTCTCTCTCCTCCTCTGTCTGGAGCAATTCAACATGTCTATCTTTGATTATGCTGATTCGCTCCTCTATGGTGTCCACATGAGCATTCAGGGAATCCATATTTTGCTTTATCTCTTCCATTGTGTCTTTTCATCTCTAATATTTCTGATTGATTCTTCTTTATAGTTTCAATCTTTTTTGTGAAGTAGCTCCTGAACTCATTGATTTGTTTCTCTGTATTTCCTTTTACCTCATTCAGTCTTTTGATGATAGCTACTTTGAATTCATTGTCATTTAGTTTACTTATTTCTGTGACCTCAGGACTGAGTTCTGGGTGCTTGTCATTTTCTCTCTGGTCTGGAGATTTGATGAAGTGCCTGATGTTAGTAGAATGGGACTTTCCCATTCTGATATTATTCGGTTGCAGTTACAGCCTATCTCCACTGGGTGGGGGTCTGAGCCCTCTACCTTCAGCTGAGATGGTGTCGTGTGGGTTGGGGGAGGGGCACTTTCTCCTGTGTGCAGTCCCAGGTTTTCTCCATCAGCTCTCGCTATCTGGTCTCTTGGGGTCTTGCTTTGATGAGGTCACCCTGAATGAAAGCTTTCATCCCATTAGAGGGCCTCCCTCTAGGCAGCAAGGGGCCCAGGGAGTCCTGGGTGATACCGTGGATGCACAACTCCTGCCCATCTCCTTCCCTCACAGAGCCTCCCACGGCAGCAACCACAGTCTTTAGGGAAGCAAGTGAAGTTCTTTCTTACCCCGTTCCAGCTCCTCTGAGGGGGGTTCCAGCCTCTCCGCCCTCCATCGTGTGGCCGTCATGACTCTCCAAGGATTTTTGTGCAGTTAGGGTATTTTCCGTTGGAATATGGTTGCTCCTTTTTGTTGTATGTTGGAGGGGAGAGAGTCCCAGGCAAGTTCATTCCACCATGAGACTGATGTCACTCCCCAGATAATTTTTAAATTTCTATGAATTTTAGTCTCCTTGTCTGTGAAATGGGGTGATGATAATAAGAATTCCTACAGCATAGACATGTTATGTTAATATATGACAGTCTACAAAAAACACTTTCTAGAGCATTTCCCTCTCTGTCTTCCCCTCCTCTTCCATATTATAAACATTTTACCATATTGCCTCTTTAGTCCAGGAAAGTTTAATGCAAATATACTTTGCAATATTCTAGCTCTTTGGAAATAAGTAAACTATACAACCTAATGGTGACTCTCCTTTTAAGTGGAATAACATTAATCAGAGTATTTCATTCCCATGTCATGCCAGATGAATATTCTCATGACCCCACATTGTCCTAGTCAAGAAACAACTTCTTCATTTGTCCAACGTAGAACAAACACAAAGGTGTTAGAGATTCTGACTAAAGGATTAGTTATAATCAAGGGATATTTGTGCACAGTATAAAATAAACGTACAATATAAGACATACTACAACACTTCTGCCATCCCCACCCCAAGAAATTTCTCTCCAGCTTTTCTTTTCTTTAGCACTCACTTATCACGAGTGCCATAGGTCTACTCTCTCAAGTGTGTCCTTGTCATTCATCTCTCCTCTTCCATGTCAAGAGGTTTACCAATCCCAATTCCCAGCATTGGCAGTCGAAAATTCTAAGAAATTTAGGCAGAACCATTTAGTTCTCTGGGATTCAACCCTCACCTTTCAGAATATACTCAGACTCTCTCCATTTGGGATTCTCATTTTGGCAGGATACCACCTTCCCCCACTCACAAGCTTTTGGAAATACATGGGAGTCTTTTATAGTTATCAAATGACAGGGGCCAAGTTCAGCAAGATGGCAGGGTAAAAGATCAATACACAAAAATCAATTGCTTTTCTACATACTAGTAAAAAACATTCTGAAAATAAAATAATTCCATTCATGACAGCATCAAAAAGAGTAAAATACTTAGGAATAAATTTAGCAAAAGAGAAGTAAGACATGCATACTAAAAACTACAAAACACTGTTGAAGGAAATTAAAGAAAAACTAAGTAAAAGGGAAGAATTTCCTATTCATGGATTGAAAGATTCAATATTGTTAAAATGGAAATACTCTTCAACCTGATCTACAGATTCAATGCAATCCTTATCAACATTCCAATCTCCTGTTTTGCATATATGAGCATGTTGATCCTAAAATTCATATGGAAATGCCAAGAACCCAGAATAGCCAAGACAACTTTTAAAAAGAACAAATATAGGCAGAACACTCTTTGACATTGATCTCAGCAGTATCTTTTTGAATATCATGTCTCCCCAGAGAGGGAAATAAACAAAATAAACAAACAAATGGGTCTACATTAAACTAAAAAGCTTCTGCACAGCAAAAGAAACCATCACCAAATCATGGCATCACCTCAATCTGATCAGAATGGATATTATTAAAAAGATAAGAAATAACAAGTGTTGGAGAGGATGTGGAGAAAAGGAACTCTCATACATTGCTGGTGAGAATGTAAACTGGTGCCGCCACTATAGAAAACACTATGGAGATTCCTCAAAAAATTAAGAATAGAACCACCATATGATCCAGCTATTCCACTTCTGGGTATTTAACCAAAGAACACAAAAACACTAATTCAAAACCATATATGCACCCCTATGTTCACTGTAGCATTATTTACAACAGCCAAGACTTGGAAACAACCTAAGTGCCCATCAGTGCATGAATGGATAAAGAAGATATGGTATATATACACAATGGAATACTACTCAGCCGTAAAAAAGATGAAATCTTGCTATTTGCAACAACATGGATGCACCTTGAAGGCGTTACACTAAGTGAAATAAGACAGATGGAGAAAGCCAAATACCGTATGATTTCACTTATATGTGGAAGATCAAAAACAAACGCATAGATATAGAGACTAGATTGGTGGTTACAAGAGGAGAAGGGGTGGGGGAGGGTGAAAAGGGTAAAAGGGCACATATGTATAGTGATGGATGGTAATTAGACTGTGGGTGGTGAACATGATATAGTCTACACAGAAATAAAAATATAATCAATATACTCCTGAAATTTATAGAATGTTACAAACCAGTGTTACCTCAATTAAAAAAAAAATTTGGAAGACACACATTTTCTGATTTCAAAGCTTACTACAAAGCCACAATAATCAAGACAGTGTGCTACTGGCATAAGGATAGTCATACAGATCAACAGAATAAAACTTCGATCTAGAAATAAACCCCTAAATTTAAGGTTAACAGATTTTTGACAAAGATGTCAGGATAACTGAATGGGAAAGAAGAGCCTTTTCAACAAATGATGCTGGAACAACTGGATATCTGCATGCAAAAGACTGAAGTTAGATCCCTACCTCACAATATATAATCAAACCAAACCAAAACAAATGAAAACTCACATGGATCATGGAACTAAATGTAAGAACTAAAAGTATAAACTTTTAGAAGAAAACATAAGAGTAAATCTTTGCAATTTTGGATTAAACAATAATCTCTTATTAATAATCCACTATTAGATACGACTTTGCACCTACTATGATGACTTTAATCAAAAAGACAGTTGATAACAAGGGTTGGTGAGGATGTGAAGAAATTGAAACCCTAGGCACTGCTAATGGTGTAAAATAGTGCAGCCACTGTGGAAGACAGTCTGACAGCATCTCCAAAAGTTAAACATAGAGTTAACATATGACCTAGCAATCCCACTCCTAAGTATATACCCTAGAGAATTGAAAACATATGTCCACACAAAAATTCGTACACAAATGTTCATAGCAGAATTATTCCTAAAAAGTAGGGGGCCAGCCCCGTGGATGAGTGGTTGAGTTTGCACACTCCACCTCCACAACCCAGGGTTTCACCTGTTCAGATCCTGGGCACGGACCTAATACCGCTCATCAAGCCATGCTGAGGTGGCATCCCACACAGCAGAACTAGAAGGACCTACAACTAGAATTTACAACTATATACTGGGGGGCTTTGAGGAGAAGAGGAGAAAAAAAACGATTGGCAACAGATGTTAGCTCAGGGCCAATCTTTAAAAGGTGGAAACTACCCAAATACCCATCAATTGACAAATGGATAAACAAAATGTGGTATATCCATTATCCATGCAATGGAATAATATTTGGCAATAAAAAGGAATGACATACTGATACATGCTCCAACATGGATGAACCTTGAAAACATCATGATAAGTGAAAGAAGCTAGTTACAAAAGGCCACATAGTATATGGTTCCATTTACACAAAATGTCCAGAAAAGGCAAATCTATAGAGACAAAAATTATGTTAGTGGTTTCCAGGGAATGGAGGGAGGGGTGTGATGAAAATATTCTGGAAATAGATAGTGGTGATTATGGCACAACTTTGCGAATATACTAAAAGCACTGAAATATACACTTTAAAAGGATGATGTTTATGGTAAGTGAATTATATCTCAATAAAGATGCTATTTTTAAAAAAATGATGTGAACCTACTACTGGCAACTTAGGCAGGGACCCTGTATACTAGACATTCTGAAATATCATGAGATTCCTGTTCAATAGACATTTTTTAATGAAACATTATTGGCATTTATTTCTGAGCCATTTATTTCTGAGCTAAATTCTGCTGGTTTTTTTCTCATTAGCACAGTTGTAAAAAATCAGTGTTCTTTTGTAGAAAAGCCACCAATTAAGAAATCGAAAGATTTGATACTAGTCTCAGCTCGGCTACCAGAAGTTCAGGCAAGTTATTTCACATCCCTGGGCCCGTTTCATCATCTAACAGATGCAGAGTGTGATGGTTAATTTTATCTGTCAACTTGGCTGGGCCATGGTGCCCAGTTATATAGTTAAATGTTATTCTGGATATTTCTGTTGAAGGTGTTTTTGGATGAGATTAATATTTAAATTGGTGAACTTTGAGTAAAGCAGATTGTCCTCTATAATGTGGGTGGACCTCATCCAATCATCTGAAGGCCTAAATAGAACAAAACACTGACCTCCCTAGAGCAGAAGGAATTCTGCCAGCAGACATCCTCTGGACTCGAACTGAAGCATCAGCTCTTCCTGGGTCTCCAGCTTGCAAGCCCACTTTGCAGATTTTGGACTCGCCATTCTCCAGAATCACATGAACTAATTCCTTAAAATAAATTTCCTTCTATGTATATATGTATCCTATTGGTTCTGTTTCTCTGCAGAACCTTACAAAGCTCTAAGGTGTCTGCCACCTCCAGTAATATCACACTCAAAGCCATACGGGTATTGAAAGCTGCAGGTGCTTCCAGAGCATTTACAAATTTGAATTGACCTTACCAATTCCACTGAGAAAAGACAATCATGTGGTAAGTGTCTACAGAAATAATACTTGCATTGACTCACCTGCCTTATAACTGTCCTCTAAAGCTGAGAATGGAATATAATGGTCCCTGAAAGTCTATGTGATCAGAATATAAAAGCAGATGTTCATACGTCTTAAGGACAGCCAGACCTAAGAGAATTAGGTATAGGTGGAGTTTATTTGTAGTTTCGGTACACCTGAGTCCCCTATTTTCAGCATGTTTTGCGTGTTTTAATGGCAGAAAACCAAGCACTGAGGCAAGAGAGGGACTTTGACATTTGGGGAAACAGGATCAACCCAGAACACCTGACAGCATGTATGCAACCATTTACTTTGCCCATAAGTAAAGCAAGCCCAGATACCCTCACAGAAGCCAAAGGCATCAGTCTTCATTATTAATCATAAACACTAAATTCTCATATTTTTTTTAAAGTAAAAACTGGGATTCTTGTTTAAATTAGTCCAAAGTGGCATTTAGGAACTTAGTTGTAGGCTGTTGCGCTGACACCCTGACAAACCTAAGTGTAGGGTTGGGTCTGGTTTTGTTTTGGTTTTCTTTTCAATATCCAATGCTCATGGATTAAGTTCTGGAAATGTTCCAATTGCACCATGGGTATGCTCCTTGGGTTGGATGCTGGAGGGTGAGGCACGTTTTGCCGGACCCACGTCGACTACCTAGTAGTCATCAAGGTCAAAAAATTCATCATCTCCTCCTTGGTATTCCATTCCCTGGAAATCTACTCAGTACCGCAAGATACCTCCAATTCCACCAAATCCTTTCACAAACTGGGATCCTTCTTGTGACTTATCTGTGACAATTTCCAACATAGCTCCAAATTTTTTATAGTTGTTAGCAAACCAATCCAGCAGGGGCATGCTCTCAATCAGCTCATGTTCTTGTCCTGTCTCTTTGTCTGTGAAATGAGATTTATCCTTCTCTTGTTCTGGAGTTAGGTAGAGAATTTTCTCCTCTTCCGTGCCTTGGCAATGAAGAACATATCTCATTATACGCAGATTTTCATAGACTATTAGGATCTCTACAGCTCCCATTTCTAAAGCCTTTAGTGTATCTTCAACTCCAAAACAGTACTTGCCCGTGTCCTGGCTGATTTCATCAAAGTACCGCCCTATTAATTTCTTCTCTTGAATGAATTTCACGTTGGACAGGACTTCAGTAGATAACTCAATAGCTTGGTTGAATCCATTTTCACCACCATAGGATATATCAACTAATTTTAAAACTTTTGATTGCAACCTCTGATCAAACATATCAGATTGACTTACTTCAGTTTTAAAGTCAGCTGATCCAGCTAAAACGAGACCAGCCACATTTACTTTGTCCCCTGAAATAAAGAGCTGTACAGCAGTCTCAGCTACTTTCCGAACATAGTTATGTCACTTTTCCATTCTTAAACAGGCAAAACGCAAGGCTGATTGACCTCCTCTACCATGTTTCTTTGGGAGATCCACAGTGAATTTGTGCAGGACTTCTCTTGTCTTTCCTTGGAGTGTGCCAAAAAGTGCACCACTACCATCTATTACAATGAAGCCAAACTTGCTATCATCTGAAAGTAGTGCTGTAAGAGCCTCTGTATGGAATTTGTTGTCGCACAAATACAATGACGTATTAACTGGTTTGAAAGGTTCAAAGTCAATGTTGACTTTCTTTTCCTTTCCTTCTTCTGTTACAATTGTACCACAGTAAACAACCAGTCCATTTGGAGGTACTTTGTTACAACGTTTGAGTCTTTGCTGTACAGATGTAGTGGCTCCCAAGACTGACAGGCGGTTTACACGTGATTTAATGTTAGATGCACTTCCAAACTCATCTGCTAACATTTTTGCCACTCTTGAAATCTGGTCTTTGGGAGGAATGATCAATGATATCATGCTTGTGCCATTGCCGCGGGCCGCCTCCAAGCTCTTAATGAGCTTCTTGATCTTCCAGATCTCCACGTTCCTGTCGGCTGCACTGGGGTCGTCCGCCATCTTCTCGCCTCCTCCTCCCTAAGGGCCCAGTACTGGGCGGCAGCGGCTGCTCCTCCCCAGCGGCGGCTCCACGGCGGCGGCTCTGACGTGGGACACTGGCTCCCTCCCTAAATTATCATTTTTTAAATATATTCTATGTTATTCTGTGACTGAACAGCTAGATGTGTATTATTCCAACCTTTTCATTTTTCTCTTTACCTGGCAACATGAGTTTGTGCCATTTCACAGCTCATTTGCACCTCTACCAGCTTTGCTACACTCATTACTATCTCTGGCAAAAGATTCGGTGAGAGAGGAAGCTGATGCAAATGAGATTTTTAGATTTTCCACCCTCTCCCTTTCTACCATGACCATGGCTAATCAAGAACTGACTGTGCAAAGAGCAGAGAATGCAATTCGGCATTAGGTAAGGAAAGCTTCACACACAAAATCACTAGGAATGCCTTAAAGGGAGTATCAAGTAAATAGGAGCAACTGTGACATAAGATGACATTTTCTTGTTAATGTTACCTGACACTTTCTGAAATGTCTTAAGAGAAATAATCACGAAAAGTTTACAACAGTAATTCATCAACTCATTTCTTAGTGCAGAAATAGCTTCATTGAGTAGCAGTGCCTAAAAGCTATATGGTGACTTAGCGGAGCTGTCAGGAATCATTCCATTCAAAAAGTGTGTGATTGAAGCCTGCTAGGTTCTAGATAGAGTTCCATGAGGATACGAAGATGGTAAGACACAGCTCCCACTTACATTTTAGTGGAGAGGCAGATAAGTAAGTAAATTATTTCAGTTTAACTTGGCTAATTCTATGATAAGGGAATTCCCAGAGTACTAGGAGAGGACAGAGGGAAATTTATCCCAGTCTGGCAGGTCAGAGAAGTCATTTTTTAGGAGGTGATACCTGAGTTAAATAGGAAGGGGTGATTAGGAGTTAGGTAGTTTAAGAAAAGGGAAAGGTAGCTTTAGACAGAAATAAGAACATGGACAAAAACATGAATAATTAGAAGACTTTGACGTTTAGGAACAACTATAAGGAGTTCTATATCCTGGATCCTAAAGTCATGTAGAATCATGTATCAGACAATGAGAAAGGAGACACAAGCCAGTCATGGAATTACCTTAATTACCTTTCCTGAGAAGCTTGAGCTTGATCCAGTAAATGGTGAGAAGACATTGAAGAATTTTAACTGTGAGTAGTGTGCTTACATTGGTATTTTAAATTGATCATTCCAGATAGATAGGGTGGGTGGGTCTGGATAGTAGGGAAAACATCTGAACAAGGGAAATCTGTTGAAACTATTAAGAAAGCTAAGATGGGAAGATCTTGGCTAAACAAAGAAAGCTCAGGTGAGGAGAAAGGAGAAGATTTGAGAAATATTTAGAAGACAAATTGTCAGGATTATTGAATAGTTGGATATTGTAGGAGAGGCAAAGGAAAGACTATAATCATTTCTAGAATTCCAGATAGGACACAGAACAAGGAGCAAGTGGAGGGGATTTGGTAGTTGATGAGTTCAGTATTAGTATGTCGAGACCACCCAAGGAGAGAGGACAAGCATGCATTTTCATATTCAAGTGAAATTCAGATTAAATTAAAGCTGGTGACATACATACGGGAATCATCAGCATAGTAGTTCAAGTTATGAGTGAATGAACTACCCCAGGAGACAGTGTAAAACACTAGCTCTCAATTCTGGCTCTATGTTAGAATCCACTGAAAAGATACTTACTCCCAAGCATCACCTCAGACCACTTAAATCAGAATTTATGAAGACGTAGCCAGGGTCTGGAATTACTGCATAAGTGAAAATAAAGATGAGCCCAAGGCTAAAGCCCATGAAGAGAACAAGAAAGAAATGGTCAGAAGCATATGAAGAGAACCAGAAAGAAGAAAATCTGCCACTACTTTCATACTCCCAATTGTATTCACTAGAATAGAATGAACATGACATAATCACTGTTTTAACAGGAAATACTGTGACATACTATCATTTCAGAAATCCTTGACCACCGTAACAGCATTCCACTTGAAGAGTTCAAGTTCTATTTTACCAATATAGAGTCAATTAGCTGGTTATGCCCCATTATAACAAATACGTTCCCAAAAGTTTCGTTTCCTTTAAAAGGTGATGAAGCATATCTTATTTTAACTAATCAGATACATTCAATAATTATAAAAGCTCCAAGAGAAAAATCAAAGTCCTTTATGGGACAAAAAGTTTTGTTCTTGAGGATTTATCTGTTTAGCTATTTTATTTTTCTTTATTTTTCTTAAAGAGCTGTTAGTTGGGGGATGGGATAGAACTTGAATACATTACAGATTGAAATTTAAAAGTTAATGTACATATTTATATTTGTACTATTCAACACCTAAGGTATAAACGGCATGTTTGTTCCCCCAAATTATAGTTTTATTGATAGAGGCAATATAAATACACTGCTTTTTCGATGCAACCGAAAATGTGACTATGACCTCTAACAATGGTAATGTAAGTATTAATTTCCATCCATCTCAGCAACTGGCAGCGTCCATCAATTATAGCATTAGCTGCCCAGTAATTGCAGCTGCAAAAAGCAGAACTAGTATATAAGCTACTGTCACTCACCTGAAATTTTACAGTTCTAATTAGTGAACCAGGAAGGCTGTCAATAACTGAATGCTCAATGATTGGCCTGCAAAGACAGCATTTCCCAACCCTTCCCCTGACTCACTCATCCAGCTTTGTCATGTTATTTCTTCCTACTTCAGAATTCTGACTGTCTGAAAGAAAACTATTTTGGCTTCTGGCAACATTCCTTAACAAGTAAGAAGGACATGGGACAGACAGATGCTCTGAGTCCACCTGCAGTCTGTAGAAAAGTTGTTTCATACTCCCTTTTACCTCTATCTCTATGCTACTGGCTTTTGCAAATTCTGATACTGCAATTATTACTTTATTCATTTACTGTAACATTTTTGAGAACTTTATATGTGCCAGACACTTGGCAGGTATTAAGGATATACAGATAAGTAGTAGAAAGAGATTCCAGCTCTCCCCTGAGGAAGAGAGCCACTCTATTCAAAATAGGGAGATAAACAGATTGACAATCAATAAATGAAAGAAAACTATCATAGCGACAGACTCTAGGAAAAGAATTAAAGTAGAGTGATGGGATTGAGAGAGGTAAACTACTTTGGATTTGGTAGCTGGGAAAGGCCACTCTGATGCTATCCGAGCTGAGTCACACATAATGAGATAAGAATCAACATTCAAAGGCCACAAGGAAGAACATTCTAGTAAGAGGGGACAAAAGCCTGAGGGCAAAAATGAGTGAAAAACTTCGCATATTTGAGGAAAAGAAAAAGCCGTTGTGGAACATAGTGGGTAAGGGTAAGACTAGTCCAAGAAGAAGTCACAGATATGAACACAGACCACAGCGTGTAGGGCTATGTAAGCCATGGAAAGGAGCTTGAATTTCATTCAAAATACAATGAGATGTCAATAGAGGGGTTTAAATTGATTTACATTTTTAAAAAACTACTTACTCTGGTCACTTTATAAAGAATGGATTATAATCCGTGAGAAATTCTTACACGTTTTGCAGCAAGAACATGAATAAGATTGCTCATAGCATTATTGTGCATAATATCAAAACCTGGAAATAGACCAAATTTTCTTCAGCAGCAGAATAATAAATCAATTTTGTGACATTCTTACCATAGACTACCATATAGTAATGAAAATGACCAAACTATAGTGAGATATATCAACGTGGGTGAATCAAAAAATAACTATGGGGAGAGGCAGGACCAAGATGGTGGAGTGAGTGGTCTTCTTTGTCTCTCCCCCTTCGAATCTACAACTAATTGGACATTCACCAATTAACAAAGGATATCCAGATAGCATCTCAAGACGCCTGAGATACTTGTGCGGCTCTACATTGGAAGGCGGAGGGACTACCCCCTGGGAGGAGGTGGAAATAGGTGAAAACTCTCCGACCCCCAACACCCGGACAGCCTAGTACCTGCAAGAGGCTCTCTTCCAGCAGACTGCCCCATAGCATCACCACACACCAAGGGCGGGAGTGTGCATTCACCAGCGGAGCGACGGTGGAAACAGGTGACAACAGCCCTACCTAAGCCCCCCGCAATTACACCTAAGCCCAGGGGGAAACTCCAGGGTTCTGCACCCACCGGCAGGGAAGGCCTCTGCTCACCACTAGCAGGGAGGCCCCACCCAGAAACCAGAACAAAAGGAATCTCTCAGGGAGCGGACACCCCAGCACGGCACCAGCCCGCCAGCTGCTGCTGGGTCCACGGTTTCCGGCTGTGCACAGGTTGGTGCAGGAGGTGCCCAGACTTCCTGTGGACATGCTTGGGGACTGGGTGGAGCTCCAGTGCCCGGCTCCGCGGCCCAGGGGGAAACTCCAGGGTCCCGCACCTGCAGGCAGGGAAAGCCTCTGCTCACCATTAGCGGGGAGGCCACGCACAGCATTCAGAACACCAGGAAGCTACCTAGAGCAGAATTCCCCACAAGGCATCAGCTTGCGAGCCACCGCCAGGCCCATGGACTTTTGCCGTGTCCCAGACGAGGCAAGGGGCTCTCAGAGATTCCGTGAGAGTGGTGTGGGGCAGGGTGGAGCTCCAGTGAAATGGCTACGTGGCCCAGGGGGGAACTCCAGGTTCCTATAGCAGCCTCAGCAAAAGCCTCTGCACAACACTAGTGGAGAGGTCCCAACTGGCAATCACAAGGCTGGAAGGCCCTAGGGAAAAAGTAGCACAGCCAGGTGAGCTAACGACAGACTGCAGAAGATACCCATGGCTCTGCAGGGACCTATAGTGGACAAGTGTGATCTTGTGGGCTCTGTCCGTGACAAAGCTGCGATTATCGGTGCTCCTGCTCCCGGCTGCTGGGAAAGCCCATAACACCGCTGCAGACCCCAAGGAGGGAGCACATCTAAGTGGGCTGCAACAGTAGGCACCAGCAGCCTGAGGCCCCCTTGCGATTGCCCCCACAACTGACGAGAGACCCCACAGGACCACTGTGACTACGAGGAGGGGTCCAGGTCCAGTCAGTAACAGTTGACAGGGGTCCTGGGTGGTGCAGTCTAAACAGCTGCTCCCCTCCCACACCAGTTGCAATAAGTGGAAGCAGCGACTAAACTCTATCTCTATGCGGAGGCACAAATCAACACCATCAAGCAGTATGAAAAAATATATTAAATCTCCAGACCAGAAGGAAAATGATAAGCACCCAGAAAACAATCCCAAAGACAATGAAACCTATAACCTAAATGACGATGATTTCAAAACTGCCATTATTAGAAAACTCAACGAGTTAAAAGAGAACTCAGATAGACAACTCAATGAGTTCAGGAGCTATGTCACAAAAGAGCTTGATACTATAAAGAAGAATCAATTAGAAATACTGGAGATGAAGAACACAATGCAGGAGATTAAGAAAAATCTGGACTCTCTGAACAGTAGGGTCAATAATATGGAGGACAGAATAAGCAATCTGGAGGATAGGAATATAGAAATGCTGCAGACAGAGGAGGAGAGAGAACTAAGACTAAAAAGAAATGAAGAAACTCTCTGAGAATTATCCGACTCAATTAGGAGATGCAACATAAGGGTTATAGGTATACCAGAGGGAGAAGAGAAGGAGAAGGGGGCAGAAGGCCTGTTCAAAGAAATAATAGCTGAGAACTTTCCAAACTTGGGAAGAGAGATAGAACTTCATGCGACAGAAGCCAATAGATCTCCAAACTTTATTAATGCAAGAAGACCAACCCCAAGACATATAGTAGTGAAACAAGCAAAAGTCAATGACAAAGAGAAAATACTAAGGGCAGCCAGGCAGAAGAAAATAACTTACAAAGGAAACTCCATAAGGCTATCCGCAGATTTCTCAGAAGAGACCTTACAGGCTAGAAGAGATTGGAATGAAATATTCAAAACTCTGAAGGACAAAACCTGCAGCCAAGAATACTCTACCCAGCGAAAATATCCTTCAAATACAATGGAGAAATAAAAACTTTCCCAGACAAACAAAAGTTAAGGAAGTTCATTGCCACAAAACCTCCTCTTCAAGAAATGCTCAGGAAGAACCTCATACCTGAAAAATCAAAAAAAGGAAAGGGATTACAAAATCCAGAACAAAGGAGATAAGCAGAAGGACAATAACAGAAAGTAGCAGCTCTCCATCAGGACAGGTTAGCAAAAGTTAAATAAAACATTAAAGATAAACGGAACGGAAACACCAAGAATAAATATAACCTAGTCATTTTAACCACAAACAACACAAAAAAGAAGAGAAAAAAAATCGGACAATAACAACCTAGAAGGGGAAGAGAAAAGGGAAGCAACGTTTTAATTTGAGGAAATAAGAGGCTATCGGAAAAAGGAGTATCTCATCTACGAGATGTGTTATACAAACCACCTGGTAACCACTAAACAAATAACAAGAATAAAGACGCAAATTACAAATAAGAAGAAAGCCAATATAGAAATTTAACTAGTTGAACTAGGAATCCAAAAATCATGGGACGAGAAACAAAGGAAATGCAAAAGAACCAGAAAATAAGTGATAAAATGGCAGCAGAAGGCCCCCAAGTTTCAATAATCACTCTAAATGTAAATGGATTGAACTCTCCCATCAAAAGACACAGCGTGGCAGGATGGATCAAAGAACAAGATCCAACAATATGCTGCCTCCAGGAAACACACCTCAGCCCCAAAGACAAAAACAGACTCAGAGTGAAGGAATGGAAGACAATAGTCCAAGCTAATAATCAACAAAAGAAAGCAGGTGTTGCCATACTTATATCAGACAAAGTAGACTTCAAAGCAAAACAGATAAAGAAAGACAAAGAGGTTCAGTATATAATGATAAAAGGGACGCTCCACCAAGATGACATAACACTTATAAATATATATGCACCCAACACAGGAGCACCAAAATTTGTAAAGAAACTATTAACAAAACTAAAAGGAGACATCAACAACAATACAATAATAGTAGGGGACCTCAACACCCCATTAACACCAATCGACAGATCATCCAGACAGAAAATCAACAAAGAAATTATAGAATTAAATGAAAAATTACATCAGATGGACCTAATAGATATATATAGAACACTTCATCCAAAAACAGCAGGTTACACATTCTTCTCAAGCGCACATGGAACATTCTCAAGGATAGACCATATCTTGGGAAACAAAGCAAGCATCAATAAGCTCAAGAGGGTTGAAATAATATCAAGCATCTTTTCTGATCATAATGCTATGGAACTACAAATCAACTACAAGAATAAAACTGGGAAAGGAGCAAAAATGTGGAGACTAAACAGGATGCTACTGAACAAACAATGGATTATTGAAGAAATTAAAGAAGAAATTAAATATCATCTGGAGACAAATGAAAATGAAAACACACCATACCAACTTATTTGGGATGCAGCAAAGGCAGTCCGAAGAGGGAAATTCATTGCAATACAGGCTCACCTCAATAAGCAAGAAAAATCTTACCTAAACAACCTCAAACGACACCTAACGGAATTAGAAAAAGAAGAACAAACAAAGCCCAAAGTCAGTAGAAGGAGGGAAATAATAAAAATTAGAGCAGAAATAAATGAAATTGAAACAAAAAAGGCAGCAGAAAGGATCAATGAAACAAAGAGTTGGTTCTTTGAAAAAATTAACAAAATCAACAAACCCTTAGCCAGACTCACTAAGAAAAAAAGAGAGAAGTCTCAAATAAATAAAATTAGAAACGAGAGAGGAGAAATCACAACAGATACTGAAGAAATACAAAGGATCATAAGAGAATACTATGAAAAACTATATGCCAACAAATTGAACAACCTAGAAGAAATGGATAAATTCCTAGACTCATACAACCTCCCCAAACTGAATCAGGAAGAAATAGAGAATCTGAATAGACCAATCACAAGTAAAGAAACAGAAACAGTAATCAAAAACCTCCCCAAAAATAAGAGTCCAGGACCAGACGGCTTCTCTGGAGAATTCTACCAAACATTCAAAGAAGATTTAATACCTATGCTTCTCAAACTATTCCAGAAAATAGAGGAAGATGGAGCACTCCCTAATACATTCTATGAAGCCAACATCACCCTGATCCCCAAACCTAACAAGGACAACACAAAGAAGGAAAACTACAGGCCAATATCACTGATGAACATAGATGCAAAAATCCCCAACAAAATTTTGGCAAACCGAATATAGCAATACATCAAAAAGATTATACACCATGATCAGGTGGGATTTATACCAGGGACACAGGGATGGTTCCACATCCGCAAGTCAATCAACGTGATTCACTACATTAACAAAATGAGAAACAAAAACCACATGATCATCTCAATACATGCAGAGAAAGCATTCAACAAGATCCAACATCCATTTATGATAAAAACCCTCAATAAAATAGGTATAGAAGGAAAGTACCTTAACATAATAAAGGCCGTATATGACAAACCCACAGCCAACATCATACTCAATGGACAAAAACTGAAACCCATCCCTCTGAGAACAGGAACAAGACAAGCGTGCCCATTTTCACCACTCTTATTCAACATAGTACTGGAGGTTTTGGCCAGAGCAATTTGGCAGGAAAAAGAAATAAAAGGAATCCAAATAGGCAATGAAGAATTAAAACTCTCGCTGTTTGCAGACGACATGATCTTATATATAGAAAACCCCGAAGAATCCATAGAAAAACCATTAGAAACAATCAACAGCTACAGCAAAGTTGCAGGGTATAAAATCAACATACATAAATCAGTAGCATTTCTATACACTAACAATGAACTAACAGAAAAAGGTCTCAAGAACTCAATCCCATTCACGATCGCAACAAAAAGAATAAAATACCTTGGGATAAATTTAACCAAGGAAGTGAAAGATCTATACGATGAAAACTACAAGACTTTCTTGAAAGAAATCGACGACGACATAAAGAGATGGAAAGACATTCCACGCACGTGGATTGGAAGAATAAACATAGTTAAAATGTCCATACTACCTAAAGCAATCTACAGATTCAATGCTATCCCAATCAGAATCCCAATGACATTCTTTACAGAAATTGAACAAAGAATCCTAAAATTCATATGGGGCAACAAAACACCCCGAATTGTTAAAGCAATCCTGAGAAAGAAGAACAAAGCTGGAGGCATCACAATCCCTGACTTCAAAACATACTACAAAGCTACAGTAATCAAAACAGCATGGTACTGGTATAAAAACAGATGCACAGATCAATGGATCAGAATTGAAAGCCCAGAAATAAAACCACACATCTATGGACAGCTAATCTTTGACAAAGGAGCTGAGAGCCTACAATGGAGGAAAGAAAGTCTCTTCAACAAATGTTGCTGGGAAAACTGGACAGCCACATATAAAAGAATAAAAATCAACCATTCTTTTTCACCATTCACTAAAATAAACTCAAAATGGATCAAAGACCTAAAGATTAGGCCTCAAACAATAAGCTTTCTAGAAGAGAATTTCGGTAGTACACTCTTTGACATCAGCTTCAAAAGAATCTTTTCGGACACTATAACCCCTCAGATGAGGGAAACAATAGACAGAATAAACAAATGGGACTTCATCAGACTAAAGAGCTTCTTCAAGGCAAGGGAAAACAGGATTGAAACAACAAAACAGCCCACTAATTGGAAAAAAATATTCACAAGTTATTTATCCGACAAAGGGTTAATCTCCATAATATATAAAGAACTCACACAACTCAACAATAAAAAATCAAACAACACAATCACAAAATCGGCAGGGGACATGAACAGACATTTCTCCAAAGAAGATATACGGATGGCCAATAGACACATGAAAAGATGCTCATCATCACTAATCATCAGGGAAATGCAAATCAAAACTACACTAAGATATCACCTTACACCTGTTAGAACGGCAAAAATATCCAAAACCAAGAGTGACAAATGTTGGAGAGGCTGTGGAGGAAAAGGAACCCTCATACACTTCTGGTGGGAATGCAAACTGGTGCAGCCACTATGGAAAACAGTATGGAGATTCCTCAAAAATTTAAAAATAGAAATACCTTACGACCCAGCCATCCCACTACTGGGTATCTATCCTAAGAACCTGAAATCAGCAATTCTAAAAGTCCCATGCACACCTATGTTCATCGCACCATTATTCACAATAGCCAAGTCATGGAACCAACCTAAGTGCCCAGTAACTGATGATTGGATAAAGAAGATATGGTATATATATACAATGGAATACTACTCAGCCATAAAAAAGGACAAAGTCGTCCCATTCAAAACAACATGGATAGACCTTGAGGGTATTATGTTGAGTGAAATAAGCCAGACAGAGAAAGACGAACTCCGTAGGACTCCACTCATAGGTGGTAGTTAACATACGGACAAAGAGAACTGATCGGTGGTTACCAGGGGAAAGGGGGGGGTGGGGGGAGGGCACTAGGGGTGAAGTGGTGTGCCTACAACATGACAAATAATGATGTACAACTGTAATTTCACAAGGTTGTTAACTATCATAATCTTAATAAAAAATAACTATGAGTGGAAAAGCAAATTGCAGAATAATATATACAGAATGATTCCATTTTTAATAAAATTCAAAAGCATATCCAAACTAATCAATATCTATTTTAGGACACATACATATATGGTAAAAAATAAAGTAAATCAATGCAAACTGTAGACACATCCTAAGGTGACCTCTAATGAGTTACACCCTTGTATAATCTCCTCCCCAGCAATATGAGTGGAACTTGTGACTAAGGCAAAGGTGATAGGATATCACTCCTGTGATTACATTGCATTATATAAGACTCCATATTAGCAGACTGAAGTGAGACATCCTCCCACTGGCTCTGAAGTAAGCTGACATGCTGTGAGAGGGCCTATGACAAATCCTACGCAGAAAGAAACTCTCAAGAGCTGAGAGTGGCCCCAAACCAACAGTTAGCCAGAAAATAGGAACCTCAGTCTTATAACTACAAGAAGATGAATTCTTCCAACCGCCTGAGGGAGCTAGAAGTGAATCTTTTGCAGTTGAGCCTCTGATGAGAGTTCAATCCAACCAACATCTCAATTGAAGCCTTGTGAGACTCTGAGCAGAGGACCCAACTAAGCCATGCCTGCACTTCTGACCCACACAAACTGTAAGATAATAAATGTGTGTTGTTTTAAGACACTAAGTTTGGTGATTTGTTACAGAGTAATAGAAAACTAATACAGAAATAACAAACACAAAATTTGGAGTAATGGTTACCTTTGGGGTAGGTAGGGAAAGGGATGTAATCAATGAAGGTCATTGTGTGGACTTCAAAGCTAGACTTAATATGTTCTTTTTATGTCCACATACCCTCTAGGCTTTACAGATGGGTATATATCTGATCTTCTTAGTCTATTTTTTTTTTTAAAGATTGGCACCTGAACTAATATCTGTTGCCAATCTTCTTTTTTATTCTTTTTCCTTCTTCTCCCCAAAGTGCCCTAGCACACAGCTGCATATTCCAGTTGCAGGTCCTTCTGCCCCTGCCATGTGGGACACCACCTCAGCGTGGCCCGATGAGCAGTGCCAGGTCCACACCCAGGATCCGAACCAGTGAAACCCTGGGCCACCACAGTGGAGCACGTGAACCCAACCACTCAGCAATGGGGTCAGGCCCCTACTTGGTCTATTCTTAAGTAAACAATATGCTTCTTAGTCAATCATATTTTTGCCTTAAATTCTATTTTGTCAAAACCTAAAACTGTTAGCTCAGCTTTCCTTTGGTTTATATTGTCCTACATATTCTTTCCCATGCTTTTATTTTCAACATTCCCGTGACTTTGTTTAAAAGTGGTACTCTTACAGAGAATATGTTGTTGGATATTTTAAATCAAATTTTAGAGTCTCTGACTTTAACTGTCCAAGTTAACTCATTTATACCTATTGTAATTTCTGTTATTTTAGGAACTAATACTGCTATCATTTAAAAAATATTTTTCATTTTCTGTACTGTCTTTGCTTTTCTTTTCTCCATTCCTGTTTTTCATTAGATAGATTGACTGTTCTTATTGTATTTACGTCACATTTGCTATACGTGCTCTTATAGATGGTTTTAACTTAGGACCCATTTAAATTTTCGCCCTAATGAGACAAGTGCTACAGCATGCTGGCATGTTCCTTTGGACTCCTCCAGCCCATTATGTTAATTTTAGTTTTGAATTCTAAAATTTCCCCAGAGCTGAGGGAGGAATCCAGCAGCCCATATTGGTTTGCCATTCTGTTAGGACAAGAAATTTTTCATTACAATATTTAGTTATGTTCTACTTCTTAAGCTATGTGGCAGGTACAAAAGTGTTTTTTTTATTAGTCTTTAAGTTTTATGTATATGTTATATATATTATTTTGTATGAATCATTTATTTATTGATTTTTTAAATTAAAAAGAGTGCCTGGCACAGGTAGATATTTAGTAAATTAAGAAGCAGAGTATAAAGAACTAAGTGATTATTCTCTTGATCACTGTTTCACAAATACTCTGGTAACACTAACCACTATGATATTATTCTAACAGATAAGAAAGGTCTTGTGTAGCTTTTCCTTTTTACCTAGAACCAGTGTGCTTTCTATCACATTTATTTGTTTGAAACATTTGATGCCATTATTAGTTCATAAATAATGTATCTGTTTATCCCAAGCACCCTTAGGCACTTGAAGCATATTGCTTTTAATTAAGTACCTGTTATATGCAAATCATTGTAGTTATTAATGTGGAGGATATGACAAATAATTTAGCAGAACCCACAATGAGCTTATCTTCTAATATTGGGAGATAGATATGTCTACAAATAATTATAATGGAAGACTGAATGTGATAAGTGCAAAAAGGGAGTATAAATAGATGAACGGGAAGTGATAGGAGAGGGTTTTATAAAAAGATTTCCAGACTGATCCTTTGAAGAAGGGAAGAATTGGCACTTCTTAAATGTATTCTTCTCTCTCACCTCTGGGCCTTCATAAACACTATTTTAACTGCACATACGCTCTTAAGTTTCCTCGAAGCCTAGCTAATTCTCACTTATCCTTAGATTCTCAGCTTTGTTGTCATGTCTTTCAGAGAGACTTCCAGCCCCCGCCCTCACTTCCCTGAGCCTGGGTTCAGCACCCTTCCTATGTGTGCCCCCCAAAATCTGGTAAGTTAACTCTGTTACAGCTTTTATCATAGTCTATTGTAGTTACCTGTTTATTTACAAAGTGGAATGTTTCTGTGTATGCTAAATTTTTAGCTAGAGATTTGCAGGCATCTATTTGTGTGAATTATTCGTATTGGGGAAATAGATCTGTGAGAAGAAATTTTTTTTAGCAAGGACAGAAAAGAAAGGAAAATGGAGACCAGAATGTGCATCACTTTCCAGCCTGTCCCCAGGGACTGGATCTGACAGAACTTTGTGAGCCCTGGGGCATAAGCAGCACTGCTTGGGAGTTCAGGTGACAAAGCACAACATAGATGTGGGGCTCAGAGCATGTCTGACCTCCTGTTGAAGAATCACGTGTCACACCAGCCCAATGGCAACATGGTGGTGGCTCAAGGATTTTGCAAGGATGAAAATATGAGAAATTGAACACTGGGCACGTGGCATTCATGTGGAAGTGCCTCTAGCAGTGATGGTGTCAGGCACCAGGAAGAAGTGCCTTTGCAGGAGCACATTGAAGGATGCTGGGAGCACATATGAAACACCCTGGGGAATTCTCAGGGCACTCAGGAGGCTTAGAAGGAGAATGGAGGTCCCCAAGTTACGTAGGTTTGAGGCACAAGCCCCATGCCAAATTCAGGCATGAAGGTTAATGCAACTCCATTTGCATCTAAGAGATGGTAAAATCTGCAGATTTCTATAGGATTCTTTCTATATCCCCTACTAGATTGTGACTTCTTGAGAGCAGGGACTGTGCCTTGTTCACTATGGTGTTCCTAGAATTTGGGACAATGTCTGACACAAACTAAGTGAATCATACGTGGTATTACAACTGAAAACTGCTTCTTCTAATCCAGGACTCTTTACCACTGTATTGAATTGACTCCTGATTTCCTTTATAACAGACTTTTGAAATAAGGCTTTAAAGAAGTGTAGAATTTGTGCTTCTTAAACACATGTGTTCTTCTTTCTCATATCTAGGCCTTCATAAATGTTATTTTAGCTGCGTATACACTCTTTTGCATCGTAGCCTAGCTAATTCCCACTTATTCTAAAGGTTCACAGGCATCTATTTGCATGAATTATTTGTACTGGGGAAAGAGACCTGTTTTGTATGGGTGACTCAGTTTCATATGGGTTAATTAAAGTGAAATTGCAAGCAGATAAAAGATAGTAAGTGAAACTTTCAAACATTCCTCTCAGTCTGTTTCAAACCACATCCATTAAAATACAGTGTTATCTGGTAAGAACAGATGGGTTTTCAAACAAATATAATCAATCTCCAGTATAATTTGGTCAATGCTGTATGATTAAGTTTTGAAATTGTGTACAAAGGGTTTTCTCTATAATGTCCCAAAAACAGAACTATTTGGGAATCAGTCCATGCTCAATGAATATTACCTTCTTACATTTAGATTGTAGGATTACCTGAAAATTTCTACACATTTCATATGCCCCATTGGATGCTTTATAAATAACAACAAGATACATCCACAGTATACTGTCGATGTAAAGGCTGGTATGTGTTAAGCAGCATTTTTACTTAGAAGGCTGAATCTCTGTGTTGTGGTGAGAAATCAAATCTAACGTCAAAACTTCCCTGTAAGAGGACACAATTTTTCATAGTGATGAGAGAATGCATGGCAACCAAACTCATTTTTAAATTAATTTACTGGGCCATTAAATAGTACGTATAGAT
Organism: Equus quagga; assembly: GCF_021613505.1. NCBI lineage: Eukaryota > Metazoa > Chordata > Mammalia > Perissodactyla > Equidae > Equus > Equus quagga. Next base: position 93,449,904 of record NC_060269.1, read on the forward strand.
TGTACAATATAAGAGGGTTACACTCTTGCCTCAAAGAGGTAAATCAAACAAACAGAGAATTCACAGCTTTCACAAGCTTATACGTCCCTGCTGCAGAGTTGCCTATGCAATGTCAGGGCTCCTGAATGGTCTAGACACATGTCTTCCCTAAGGAAGAAATTAAAATTTATGCAAAAAGCTATATGGCACCAATAACAACCTAGACTCTTGTACCTCCACTGTCAAAAAGAACAATAAACTGTGAATATAACAATGGATATTGAGTCTGACAGTGTAATGGGAAATAAATGCCCCAAAATAAAAATTAAAAAAAACCTTTTTGTGTCTTTGACTAAAATGAAATAAAACTTCTCCCATTAAAAAAAATTGACATAATAGACCTAAAAATAGACTGTGGGAATAATGGGATTCGTGATAATTTCACCTAGAGCCGAGTGTCTGACTATCTTCTAGAAAAGATATTCTATGTGTCTCATGTGTGCCCTCTCCATCCTCTGACAATCCATGAGACGCCCCTTGTTTTGGCAGGCTCCCAACCAGAAAGTCAAAATATTAAGAAATCATTTATAAAGGGAGGTGACTCATCTGAAAATATTTGCATTACACTTCCCACTGATCAAGAAGCTTAAGGAAGAATTCCAGTAACTTAGAAATAACAATACTTTGGAGAAAGCCAAATGAGAGTTCAAGTAGAACTCATCTTGTCTGTGCAGACAACTGCTACACAATTTGATTCCTATAGTCTGTTTAAAATATGTATGTCCACATTTTACTTATAGCAAGGTGTTATTCTTGGGTGAAAGAAACTTCCCATTTATTTTTGCTTTCGAAATCATATATTTTCACCCTCTAAAGTCTACAGGAATTCCAATCAATCATTCTTTGGGGCACATTTTGTTTTTCTAGGTTCATAGGAGAGTCTTAAAAAGTTAGATGTATCAGGGGCCGGCCCCGTGACTGAGTGATTAAGGTCATATGCTCCACTTCGGCAGCCCAGGGTTCGGATGCTGGGAGCGGACATGGCACCACTTATTAGGCCATATTGAGGTGGCATCCCATATGCCACAACTGGAAGGAGCCACAACTAAAATATACAACCATGTACTTGGAGGATTTGGGGAGAAAAAAAAAAGCAGGGACAAAAAAAGAAGAAGATTGGCAACAGTTGTTAGCTGAGGTGCCAATCTTTAGGAAAAGAAAAAACAAAACAGGTGTATCAGAAGATGCCTCTCAGTCTGTAACCAGCTTTACCTTTTCTTCATATGGTGACTCCATGCTTGTTCAGACACTGGTTTTCCACTATCTGTCCACTTTGGGTTCTGTCTGCAACATTTTTCACATGCTTAGCTTTTTTGCTAGGACAACATGGTCCTTATGTTGGCTCGTGGCCTTTTTTTTAAAGAGTGGCCCTGAACTAACATCTGTTGCCAATCTTTTTCTTCTTCTTCTTCTTCTTCTTCTCCCCAAAGACCCCCAGTACATAGCTGTGTATTCCAGTTGTAGGTCTTTCTGGTTCTGCTATGTGGGATGCCGCCTCAGCATGGCTTGATGAGCAGTGCTAGGTCCACGCCCAGGATCCAAACCAGCAAAACCCTAGGCTGCCAAAGTGGAGCAGCAAACTTAACCACTCAGCCTCAGGGCTGGCCCCTGGCTGATGGCTTTTGATGGTAGCATCATTTTTTCCCAAAGCCCAGTGCTTGGTCACTCATCCTTTCCTGTTATCCCATAGCCATTCCCTGGGACAGATGTGCAAGCACTTCTGAGATGCTGTGCTCCAATGGACTTGGTCCATGTGCTTATCCTACAGGGAATCCTCTCGCCCATCCTCAGGCAGAGCCAACAATTAAGTTGTATAGTACACGCACAATAGAACCTGGCTTGGATGGTAGGTGGGGGAGCTGGAATCTAGCCCAGCTCTCCTGGCTAAGCATTGTGTCTTGGCTCTGGTCTGCATCTGCCCAGACAGTGAGCCTTTTTCTAATTTACACAGAAACCTTGTATAGGTCAGTCAGTGGTGGGCCTGACCACAGGTCTAACAGCATTCTGGGTTTAGGCCACTCTCCCCTCAACCTCCTCTAGGGTGGATTCTACTCTTGAATAATCCATTTAATTCCTTTAATGGCTCTGAAACAAAAAGCTATTAAGCCTTTCCTACCACCACTCTTTCCCCATCCCCACAAGAAGGACATGAACTTTAGGAATAAAGACCTGGGGTCCATACTGAGTGGTTGAGGGAGGAGAGAAATAAGGTACAGCAGGAAAGTCCTTTCAAATAAATGTAAAGCAAAGTATTGAACAAAAAAGGGACAACAGTAACAATTAACATCTTACTCTCTGCCAAACGCATGTACCTAATTTAATCCTCACAACATGTGAGAGATACTATAATTCTCAGTTTACAGGGGAGAAAACTGAGGCAAAGAGTTTACCCAATATGGTGAAAGCCACACACTCAATAAATGGTAGAATCAAGACTGAACCCAAGCATTCCAGGTCCAGAGCCTGTACATTTAACCACTTACACCATAATAATTCTATGACTTATTCTGTCACAAAAGTAATTCAGGAAAACTGTTGAAAGGATTTGTTCTCTAAAAATTGTGAAGCCACTTTAGAAGACAACTTGGCAGTTCCTTGCAAAGCTAAACATAGTTATCATATAGTCCAAAATCACTCTTAGATATTTACCCATCTGATTTGAAATTTTATGCCCATGCAAAACCCTGCACATGAATGTTTATAGCTTTGAACATAATTGCCAAAAACTACAAACAACCAAGATATCCTTCAATAGGGGAATGGATAAACAAATTGTGGCACATCCTTACAATTGAATATTATTTAGCAATAAAAAGAAATGAGCCATCAAGTAACAAAAAGATATGAATGAATTTTAAATGCATATTGCTAATTGAAAGAAGTCAGTCTGAAAAGGCTATATACTATGTGATTTGAATTATAGTTATATGACCTTCTGGAAAAGGAAAAACTAGAGCAACAAAAAAAAGATCAGTTATTGTAGGGGGTTCAGGGGAGGAAGGGTAGATTGAGATAAAGCACAGGGGATATTTTAGGGCAGTGAAACTATTCTGTTTGATACTGTAATGGTGGATACACAACCATTTGTCAAAATCCATAGAACCTGACAGCACAAAGAGTGAACTTGAATGTATGCATATTTAAAAAAAAATCATTTAGGAGCCAGGAGAGTCCAAAAGGAATGACAAGAGAATCTAACTGTATTATAAGTGTATGAAACAACCTTACTGCATGGGATGGGGGAAAAATACTGACCTAAGTAGTTTTGGAAATTAATGGAGTCCATAAGCCTAAAGGCAAAAGACACTGCACATAATTACTGTACCCTAGTTGATAAAGTTGTTTCACACAGGTATGGGGGTAATGATTCTGAAGTTGCTATACGTGTATACTAGAATTTAATAACTAATTAAATGGATGGCAGATGGTGGAAGCCAGATTCTCACTGTTGGAATGGAAGTTTACAGATAAGCAAGTGAAGAAGCCTAGAACGATCCATGTGGTAATAGATTACTGCTGGAGACAAAAGTAAGAATTCAGTTTAGTAAGAATATAGTTTAGTATAGATACAGATGGTTACATACATAAATATTTATAGATATATATTTATTTCTTTGCTCTGTCAGTTCAGAGGGCCTAAAAGAAATGACAATCCAATAGCAACAAGTACACCTTGCATCCAGATCTTGGCTTCTAATGCCCTTCTCCAATAAAAGAAACCATGGTTCCTTGGAGAAATGGCTGATCCTAAGACTGAGGCCAGGGATTCAAGATGAGATGGAGCATCTTTTAGTGCCAGAAAGTAAGGAAGTGGGCAAACACACACAAATTGATGGGGATATGTCAAAAAGGAACAAGAGTTTCCAATGGCCAAAGCTGTAACAATTTGAGAAACAAAATAAAACAACACTGGATTATAACCCGAGGTATAAATGTAATTCAAAGAAGAGTATGAGAAGAAAGTTTTCAAGTTACCATTAGTAGCCAGATTTTACTACATCAAAAAGCCTAAGCTTGCTCCATGGCTGGTGAAGAGACCTGTTAAGCTGAAATAGTGACTTTATGTACAGGATTGACAATAGAAAGGAACCCAAGGTCAAACTATCTTGAGCCTTTATCTTGTAGGCAATAAGAAGGTGATGAATATAAACTTCACTGTAAATCATAAAATTAGTGACATTGAAGAGTCTACAGAGTCAAGAAAATCAATTAGAATTCTATTACAGAAGTCGAGGTGCAAGATAATAAATACTGATCAAGGACTGTGGCATTAGGACTGGAGGGGTAAACTGATATTTGGAAGCAATAATTAATAGATTCAATAGTAAAGATGAATAAAAATGAATCAAGGATAACAAAGTTTTTGAATATGAGTGATGTGGTAATGCTGGTTACTTAAAAAAAAACCTAATAAAGGAAAAGAATCCATTTTAAAAATTTAGTTAGAATAGAAATGTCTAACTGGAGACGGAAGTTCATAATTCAATCAGTAGTAAAATGAACCTAGTAAGCACTTATTTAATTATTGTAAATGAATGAGCAAATAAATAAAATGGCAAATACACTTTGTAGATAAGGATTATAGAGTCATCTAAATATAAATAAAACTTGAAATAAGAGAATAGATGAGATCTCTAAGAAATGTCATGTAGAAAGAAAAAAGCAAAAAATGACAGGTTAAATGCCAATAATATGGAAATAACATAGATAACGTTTTCTGAAAACTATGTGCTAAATTAGATGTACATAATAAAAACTGACACCACCTATTTCTACACATCTTAACTACCAGGTCTGAGAACAGAGGCCACATGACTTTACTATTTGTTTCAAGAAAGTTCTGACCAGGAAGGTAAAGCTTTAAACCAAAAAATAACTTTACTGTTTGCTTCAGGAAACTCCAGCAAACCAATTTGTTCAGGAAAATAACTAGCTCATCTGCACAAATATGTTTTGTATCATTACAACAGAATACTTATGTGGCCAAATAGCTTACCTATCAAATAATAGTTTACTTATCAAAACTCTGTTCATGATTCTCACCTCATTGTATCCAGCAATATTAAACCATTATGTTGTGAACTTTGCCCAATTCCAATTATTTCCCCACCTTGAAAGAACTGCCTTATACCACGTGAGTTCAGAATGGAAAACCCTATACAAACCCTCCTCTGATCTCCTCCTTCAAATACAGTACAAAGGTTACATCAAGGTGGCGTTCTTCCTTACTACAGTAGGTCACATAAACTCAGCTTTGCTTTATCGTCAGGTTTTCTGGTGGACTTTGGGGAGATGACAATTACAAAACTAGAAAAACTCTTATTTCTGTAAATTTCAAAGAGAAAATTAAAAAAAAGTGTATCTTATACAAATCATAAATCAAAGAGGAAATCTGAATGAAAACTGCAGACTATATATGAATACACAACACACAGAAAAAATTAAGTCATTGATCGAAGGAAAATATATACCCTAAAATACTTATGCTAAAAAAACAAGAACTACAAAATAAACCTAAGGAAAGCAAAATAAAGGAATTAATGAAAATTAAAGCATGAATTAATGAATTAGAAAACAAAAACAGTAGAATGGGTAATGTATTCCAAAGCTAGTCCTTAGGGGAAAAAAATAAAATGACTACCCAATAAGAGTCATGAAATTGTACAAGAATAATACTGGCATAAACATTACTAAATTCAAGGAACAGAAGCAATACAAAGTGCAAGTGCAAAGAAGGCTTTGGACTTCTAGACTTTTTTTTGCAGAAAGCAGATTAAAAATGATATTCAAGTTGCAATCATATTATGGGAAAAGGACAACTTAGAAGATGGAGCCAATAGCTACGGAGAAAAGCTCATAGAGATAAGGACTGAGCCCTAATCAAGGAACTGAAAAAATGCATACTCATGTAAATTTCACAATTGCTATGGACCAAGATTGCTATGTGCATCATACCTCCCACCCTTTTTGAAAAAGAGTTTCTATTGCAATCATCTTTTTTTTTTTTTGAGGGAGAGTAGCCCTCAGCTAACATCTGCTGCCAATCCTTCTCTTTTTGCGGAGGAAGACTGGCCCTGAGCTAACATCCATGCCCATCTTCTTCTACTTTATATGGGGGATGCCTGCCACAGCATGGCTTGACAAGCAGTGCATAGGTCTGCACCCAGGATCCAAACTGGTAAACCCCAGGCCGCTGAAGCAGAATGTGCAAACTTAACCGCTGTGCCACTGGGGTGGCCCCTATTGCAATCATCTTATACCTGTGTCACCACTGTATATTGGATGAATGGATGGCAGATAATCTTGTCTCTTTAGCTTACAAGTTGTTAGATCAAGAGGAACTTTAGGGAGCCGGCCTGGTGGCACACCGGTTAAGTGCCTGCCAGATCCTGGGTGCAGACGTGGCATTGCTCGGCAAGCCATGCTGTGGCAGGCGTCCTACATATAAAGCAGAGGAAGATGGGCACGGATGTTAGCTCAGGGCCAGTCTTCCTCAGCAAAAAGAGGAGGTTTGGCAGCAGTTAGGTCAGGGCTAATCTTCCTCACAAAAAAAAGAACTTCAGAAAGGAGTTATACCAAAGGAACACCTGAAGAACCTTATCCACACCTGAACTTGATTTAGGTGAAGCAATCCTGGATCTCAAGCCTAAACCTGATGCTATAAGGAAATGAGACTTTTCGAGGGTCTTGTGAGAGGAGGTGAGTGTATTTTGCATGTGAGAAGAGTATAATTAATCTTGGCCAGAGGGACCAATGGTATCTTATAGAGAGATTTGGTCTCTTGACACTGGAAAGGCTTGTGACTCACCTGTAACCAATGGAATGAAGTGAAGCTGTGTGACTTCTGAAACTAGAACATAAAAGCTGATTCAGCTTTCACTGGATTCTGCCTAGATACTCACTTTTGGAGTCCTGAGGCATGATATATGAAGTCTAACAACCCAGAGGCAGATATACTGTGAGGAAGCCCAGGTCACATGGAGAGGGTGGGTGCTCTGGTCAACAGCCCTCGTTGAGATCCCAGGCAACAGCCAGCATCAACCGCCAGATATGTGAACGAAGATGCCTCCAGATGATTCCAGCTCCTGGCCATCAAGTCACCACTATCAAGATTTCCCAACTAAAGTCTCAGAAATGGTGGAGCAAAGATAAATCATTCTTTCTGTGCTTTGTCTGAATTCCTGATCCACAGAATTCTTGAGCTTAATAAAATGATTATTTTAAGCCATCAAATTTGTGGGCAATTTGTTACAAAGACATAGTAACGGCAACAACTAGGAATAAAATTACGTGAAGTGTACCAGATCTATATGAGGTGCTCCTGGAAGACATGATACCAAACCTCTTAATCTCAAGTTTGTGTGCCTGATGCACAGTAAGCCAATCACTGAGACATCAGTGCCTGGAGATGGAGAAACGTTTTCTCAAATTGGCCAAAATGAGAAAGTGGGAGGATAGGTTCTCTCAAATCCACCTTAACAAGAGAAAAAAACAGGGGATTTTATAGAGTGAAGGGGCTTGGCAGGAGGAGTTTCAGAGAAACGAGGGAGTAATCCATGTTTCTTTCACTCCAGATAAACCCTTGGGCAATCTGACTTCTGGGTGTCAAGGGCAGCTGGGGGCTGGTTATCTCCTGATCATAACTTCCTTGAAGGCATTCTCTCTTCTGTAAAACAAGCTCATAAATCCTTATGACCTTTGAGTCATACCTCAAGTTAAACAAGAAAAGAGCAAATTGACAAGATTAACTTCTTTTCATCTATGTCTATGTTGGGAACAAGGTCACAAGGTCGAAAGGTCTTACTGAATATTTATAGTAACCCTCAGGTACCCAGCTTCAGACATAGCAGGAGTCTTAAACAAGGAGAGGAATGTTAAAACCAAGACAACAGGACCAAAATGGAGTCACTTATACTAAGCCTCATGTCACCAAACTGAGACTTAATACCTAACTTAATTACAGTTTCACCCTCTCCCAGGAATGGAATCTTAAACCAGTGCATCTGGAATTACCTAGTCAGAACTAGTGAGATAATCTGCCTGATAGACCCCTGCTGTCCCCTAAAGGAAGGTGACCTTGCCACAGACAATCCACTCTTTGCTAGTGTAACTTCCTTGTCCCTCTTTCTTCTGCCTATAAAAGTCTTTAATTTTGTACAACTCCTCAGAGCTCCTTTCTGTCTGCTAGATGGGCTGCTGCCTGATTCATGAATCATTGAATAAAGCCAATAAGATCTTTAAAATTGGGTCAAATTGAGACATTAAGCGGAGATGGAGAACACGATCTCTGGTTTCAAATCCTAGCTCTGTCACTTACTCCCTATGTGACTGTGAGTGAGTTATTAAACCATTAAACCTCTCCTCTTCTCAGTTTCCTCAATAAAATTGGGATAATAAAATTGCCCACCTATACAGATATTATATGAATAAACACTTAGAACTGTGTGTGACATGTAGTAAGCACTATATATGTCTTGTTTTTATGGTTATGATTGTTGTTATTATTATCATTATTATATCATAAGGTGGCAGATCTCTCTAAGTTAATCTATAAATTTGTGTGTGTGAGGAAGACTGGTCCTGAGCTAACATCTGTGCCAATCTTCCTCTATTTTGTATATGGGACACCACCATAGCATGGTTTGATGAGTGGTGTGTAGGTCTGTGCCCAGGATCTGAACCAGTGAACCCTGGGCCACTGAAGCAGAGCATGCAGACTTAACCACTATGCCACCAGGCCAGGCCTATAATCTATAAATTTAACATAATCTAAACTAAAATGCTCACAGAATTCATTTTTAAACCAGGTGAGCAAGAATAGCTGTATTATAAAGTTTCATAATTAAAATAAGAGAACTGTATTTAATGCTATTAAAACTAAATCAATAATGTCATTTATGTAGATTTTCAAAATAGCCAAAGCAAATAGTATATACTGTTTAAGGATACATGCATATGTAGTAAAAACATAAAATTTGACGGCAATGATTTACATCAAAATCACACTAATGATATATGTCTGGAGAGGAGAGAAAGAGAAACAGATAGGGGAGGGGTCTTAGCTCTATCTGTAACAGTCTATGGCTTTAAAAATAGAAGTCTGTAGCAGTTGTAGCAAAATGTTGATATCTGTTTCATAAAGGTTGTGGGCTTATAGGTGTCTCTTACATTATTTGGGGAACTTTATAAATATTTCATAATTTAAAATAAACATTTTAAAAAGGAAATTGCTTCTCCATATTGACAAATTATTTGTGAAGAATTATTATTTTTACTCTGTCATCACTGATATACACAAAATCTCAAGACCACATGATCTAATTCTAGAAGATACTTCTGTTGTTCACTATTTATATCAGAAAGTTAAAGAGATTTTTTTGGAGGAGGACACAGGACACCTTAAAAGTAAATTATAGAAAGTTCTAGGGACTGTGTCTTGGAGAAGTGCTACCTGTCTACTTCCAAAGTTTAGATTAAAAGTAAGTCGATTTTCAGATGTATGATTTTGCTATCTTCAAATTTATAACCAAACTTGATTACGACTTTACACTATAGGTAAATGCAGGAAAGTCATCCTTACTATTTGGTCATTCATACTGTCGTAATAGTCAGGAAATATGTTCCCCCACTTGATGGAAAAAGAGAATTGTCAGGAATGTCCCACAGTTAACATCACTATTATCACTGTTACATATTATCATTATCACCAATTGCTGGCAGCCAGCAATTATATAAAATAGAATGTAGAGCTGGAGCAGATTATTGAAACTGTCTATGTAATTAATTATACAAATAAGAAAATATACCCAGAGTGTGGAATTCTATGTCCAAAACCATCCCTGTACTAGAAAGCAGGTCAGTTTGCTTTATGTTTTTCCTTAGGGAGAGTAAAACGTCTACCAGAGCACAGCTCAGTTTAGTTCTCAGAATGTAACTAGAAACAGGGCAGAGAAATAAATCAAATAATTGAGTCCTGAGGATGCCGTGCGCTCATATCTTATGCCTCATAATGCTACTTTAACAAATGTGTAAATCCCCATGACAATTCCCTTAATCTTCAAAATTATCCTATGGAGGTTTTCTTTCAGGAGTATTAACATTAAAAGGGACCAGGCCACAGTGCTTATCTACACAAAAACATTAAAAGATTTTAAATTGTTTATTATTAACAATCTCATTTCCCCAGAATAAGTATAAGAAAGGACTGTACTTTTTAAAAATTACATACTTGTGAAAATTGTGAATTTGTCCTGTAGCGCTGTACTTTCCAGTTGTCTGGAACCATGGGTATTTGCCAAATGGAGCTGCTTCTCCAGCGCTATTGCACTCTGACATAAACACGTTAGGAGCACCAAGTACATGACGGGAGGGGAGGGCTGTCCTCCCCAGCACAAGACAAGCACGTCGAGCAGGAGGGTTGCAGTCCTAACTATCAAAAACCCAAAACTCATCACTCTAATAGTGCCTAAAATCAGATGGAAAATTGTGAAATAAATTCACTCTTCTAGATATTCTGCAATATTAACCAAAAAACACAATTTTTAATGAACATGGAAAATATAATCATACTACCCTGCCCAAGTAATTATGAGTCCCACTGCCCCCAAATATTTTAGTTAAGCTACAGGTTTGCTTTTCTGTTCTTTCTCTCTCTTTTCCTGCTGTCAGCAACTTTGCCTTCAGGGTCCACATTCCTTCTTGTCCTTCCAGCAAATCAAAGATTATAACATCTTCTGAGGAAAAAGATTTTTTGCATGTTTCAGGAAGTTTAAGGCAATATGGGAAGGAGCTAAGGAGCTGAAAATGGGCAGAGAAATTGTAATTTTAAAATATACCTCTTGCTTCAGATTACGACAATCCTTTGGAAACCATAATTTCATCATTTTTTTTTTTAAAGTTATAGGTACACTTATTTCTCTTAACCAAATACATGGGATGAGGATGAAACTCACAATCATTTGATTTTTCCCTCCTATGGAGGTACACAAATGATTAAAATATTTAAATCTTAAATGTAGTGACTTCTCGTTAATAAAAGATTTTCTCAGTAATCTGATGATGATAGTTTGGTAGAGACCATCTGCCACTTGAAGTATCATTGCCAAGAGCAGAGAGGTGGTACATTAATTTGTTCTCTACAATAAGTGCCTTTCTCAGCTTCATTTCCTCAGTGGATGCTTTTAGGCGGTGACACTAACAGAACCCAGTGCAACGCAGCAGAACCCCTACCCAAAGTTCACAGGGAAGCAGAAGCTTCCAGACAAGCAGGTGAGGGAAGTCAGGCGACACAGCTGGCCAGGCACTCTGGAGCTGAGGGACACTCTGGGCTGCCTGGCCAGTTTGCCTCCACGGCAGGCAGAAGGACCTTCCAGCATTGATGTAAAACTGGGAAGATATAAGTGAGGGAGGGAAGAGGGGAGAGGTTGTATTGAGACACAGGGAAAAGAACTAAGAAGGAAAATGGCCAAATAAATGCTTCATGGGAGACAGAATACATCACTGCAACAAGCCCTTCTTAATTCTCTGCTTCAGATTGTGACATCGCTTAACTACAAGGACAGTGATTCAAAATTCATTTCAGCTTAATGCTGGAAAGAAGAAATCATAAAACATCACTTATCAATGACTTGAATTTTGTTACTTAATTTATTTTAGATAAACATGTAATTATCATGGAAATACAATGTACCACTGCCTGAATTCTCCTCTCTTACTTAGGATCTACTTTGCAATTGATCAGTACTCTTTACATTTACTCTTAATTACCTCTACTCCAAGTTCATGGAGTTAAATTCCCATTAGCATCATTGCATTAAATTACCAGACTACATTAATTTAAAATATCTGGGGAAAAAATAACACCACTCTAAAATTAAAAGACCAAAAAAAGTTAAAAACAAGCCTAATGGAATAGTCAACAGAGATCCATTTTCTGTGAATATCTGTAATTAAGAATTGAAGCAAACTTTAAAAAGTTTCTAGTGTTAAATTTACCAAGTGCATTTGGGAAATAGTGATTATGCTAAGGAAAACAGTATGACAACAGAGAGAAAGAAGAAGAGATGAAGAAAGGTCTAAGAGCCGTGACTGCCTTAGTAACTGATCATCACTAATGTTTATATACGACTGCTGAAGTATTAGACACAACATAAGTCAAAGTTCCTCCAAAAATATATTATATTGTCACAGCTGTATGTATGGCTGTTAATAGTCTGTAAGAAAATCTGGTTCAATGAAACTTTGAGCTTCAATAAAGTATATTCTTCAGTTCCAAGTAAACAGAGGGGGAAACAATTCAAAATTCAGAAGTCAGATAAAATGGAATTTTTTAAATAATATTGGTAACATTCAATCAAAATCAAGTACCATATTGTTTAATTTACTTATTTTTGTTTATAACTTTTCCATCATTTTTAGGAATTTGAGTAGGGATGGAAAACTGCAATTGCTCAGTCTTCCATTTTAACCCAGAACTGGTAAACCATCTAATCAATGGGCAAATATTACTTATATCATCAAAAGTAAAAGTATTATAAAGGAGGGTCAGCCCACTATCTCATTGATGGTCTACCATCCTACCCTGGTTACCCAGGCTTGAGATTGCAAGAGTTATTAATGCGTCTTCCTTATTCCTCACCTCTCCTTTCTCAACTCAGTTAATTATTCATCACCATTAGGGATTCTGTCTTGAAAATTTATGCATTCACTCCCAGATATTTACAGATACCTACCATGTTCTTGAACTGTTCTGGTGCCGGTGATACAATAGTTACCAAAAAGACAAAAATCACTGGCCTTAAGGAGCTTACATTCTAATGAGGGGAAATACGTTAAAAAACATAAGTAAAATATACAGTATGTTAGATGGTGATAAATGCTATGGGAAAAAAAATACAACAGAATCAATGGGATCCGGAGATGTGAGTTGGATATGGGATGTGAGACAGAGTCAATAACAACACCCTATATCTGTCCTCTTATCCCCATTCTCATTAATATTAATGCCAAAATATATTGCTTATATATTCAAATCTTCTTAGTTCTTTCACATGTCTAGAGTTACTTAAATTGCATTGATTTCATTTTATTATTTTGAAATATTTTATACATATATAAAATTTTAATATTATAAATATTTTATACATACTTAATACTCCAAAATATAAATTTTATCCAAAAATTTGTATAAAACTTACATAGAAAATATAGAAAATGATTTAAGACAAACACTTCTGAACTCACTGCCTAAAATTAACTATTATTAATCTATTTCAACATTTTCTTCAAAGTATATAACAATATAGATAAAGTTAGGGCCTTTTTATTTGCCTTCTCAATCTCATTGATAGGAATGAGAAAGGAAGGTTTCCGAGAAGCAACCACCACCTTCATTTTGTTGTACTATCATTCTTTTGCATACATGTATTACATATGAACAATAAATGGTATATAATATTATAATATACTTATGTTTTAATTAACTTAAATAATATACAATGATATTATTCTGAGATTAGGTTTTTTTTTTAATTCAGCCCAGGTTTGGGAGTTTTCAAGAGCTATTTGACATACATAGCTAGTTCGTTTTCTTGGTTTTATTTCATTAATTTCTTCTATTTTCTTTATAATTTACTTCCTGCAATTTTTGTGGAGATGATTCTATTGTCCCTTCCTTTGCTTCCTGGCTTGAAACATGACCTTATTTATTTTCAGTCTTTCTTGGATTTTAAGAAATGTAAGGCTATAAATTTTCCTGTAAGTACTGCATTAGCTGCAAACCATAAACTTGATACTATGGTATTTTCATTCTTGCTAGATTTACTGGAGGTTTTTCATTAACCGACTGGTTACTTGAGAGTGAGAGTTCCTTTAAGTGATTATTTTTTCTTTAATAAATATTCCATGTATGCTTGAAACTAATGTATATTCTGTATTTGTTTGGTTTTGTTGTTGTAGTTATTGGTCACATCTTCTATATTCTTTCTTTTTGCCCCATCTATCAATTTCCAAAAGAGATGTGTTGAAATCTCTATGATTGTCGATTCTTTCATTTCAAATTTTTATTCTATCAGTCGTTGCTTTGCACATTTTGAGTTTATTTGTTAGGTACTCAGAGACATGCAAATTCCTGTGTTGCATTTTTTAATTCCTATTAAAGCTTTTGCCTTAAATTCTCTTTTGTTTGATGTAATGTTGCATAATTTTGTTTGCACAGTGTAATTTTTTCATCTTTTTTGTCCAATTTCTTTTTTGTTTTGGTTGTATCTTTTGTAAATACCACAATATATCTTACTATTTTAATAAATAATATAGTTTTTACTTTTAATAGTGAGTTAATAGGTGATACAGTTATATTTCAACTTCTTCTGTGATATTATGTAGTTTCTATTTACTGGGATTTTCATTATTTTTTCTTCTTTCTTCCTTTGCTAGAGTGATAATATTTGCTTTATCCCCTCACCTTTTTTCCTATTCTGTTTTGGAAGTTATAGATTCTATTCCTGTTCTTTTAGTATTCACTCAAATTTTGCCATAGATACTTTACTTCATATTTTTCAAAAAAAATTTAAACTATTTGGTTTCTCTATCCTGCTTCTAAACAAAACAAGAACATTAGCATACTTTAGAAACTTTCCAGACCTCCCCTTCCTTTTGTTTTTTCCCAAAAATTAGTTTATTTTGTGTTGAAACTAAAATACAGTTATCTTTATAATCCATGTTTAATTCTCTTTACCAGAATAGTTTTGCAGCATACTGCTTCTTTCATCCCAGTGCTTTTATCTGCTGTTACTGAACTTTTGGTTGACTATATCCTCTCCCCATTCCTTAGGCAAGTATCTGTGGTTTGTAAATTTTTTATTTTGTCCTCACACTTGAATGACATATGAAGGAGAATTCTAAGTCTACAATTATTTTCTTTTACTATCTTGAATATAGATTCCATTATCTGCTGGAATCAACTGCTGCTAATGTAATGCCTGGTGTCTGCCTATTTGTCATTCCTCTACAAGAAATTTGTCTCTATAATTTAGTTCTAAGATCTTCCTGTGTATCCTTGTCGTGCTGCAATTTTCTTAATAAGTATGTAGGTATGGATCAATTTTTATTTATCCTACTTAGTATTCTGAGTGCACTTTACATCTGGCCACTCATGCCTGTCTTTATTTTTCAAAATTATCAAATTGTTAGTTCTTCAAATATTACCTCTCTTCTCTACTTCTCAAATTTACCTATTCTCCACTCTTGCTTTTGCTTTTAAGCATTTGTTAAAAATTCTTACTTTATGTTGTTTAATCTATCTTTCATGTCGTTTATTATATCTATCACATTTTCCATATGGTATTCCATTTGTGTTGTAGTCCTTATCAATTCCTTATTACTTTATTCAACTGTACTAATGTTGTCTTAGGCTGACCCAAGGATAGCATTTATCCCATCTGTTGACTAGATCACTGCAAGTACTACAGTTTTTTTAGTACCATGATTTCTAATTAATCTTTGTTCATATCTGGCTGTTATTGAATTACATCTGATGGTTTTTATTTCATAACCTCTTTCTGGTTTTATGAATGCTATTCTTTCAGTTACTTCTTTGATGATATTAAACATACTTATATTAAATATAAGAAACTTTATCTTGGGATTTAGATTCATTCATATGCTTCAAATTTTAATTTGCAGTTGCATCTTTCTTAAGCAGGAGTTTCTTGGTGAGAGAGCTGGTATACGTGTATGTGTGTTTGTATGTGTATGACTTCTTTTTCCATGCTGTCAGACTTTTATTTAGGGATTAATTTCCCCATTTACATGGAATAGGAATAGTCCCTGACCTCTGCCACACACGATTGCTTTCAGTCCCTGTTAACATATAAAACTTGAATTTCCAGTCTTTATATATATCAGTTCATATATACATATATATATATATATATCTGTGTGTATATATGTCTGTTAATATATGTATATGTATTCACAGATACACATGTTTATATATAAAGTTGAATATAAATTTTATATATATATGTTCATAGATATGTATATTTTATATTCACATCCCATCAGGCCTGCAGTTTCAACAAGCACTTATTCCTGTGTGCTTTTTCCATTTCTGTTCTAAGGAGATGTTCCATTTTTGTGCAGCCATATTCTTTCTAATATTTTACTTGTAATATAATACGCTGGGAAGGTGGACAATTTCCACATAAACTCACAGCGCCATTTTTCTTCAAATGTGGGTCCTAGGTAATCATCTTAATCCAGCCAATTATAACCTCAGACCAGAGGATTCTTATTCCCTAACTGATGTACCCTTCTCTCGGGTTCTCCCCACTTCACTTCATCTTGCATATTTCTGCCCGAATAACTTCCTCAAATACTTCTTTGCTCTAAAATCTTCGATGGCCTCCAATTTCCTAACTGATTAACATTAAAATATCTTCCCTTGGTTTTTGTTCAGGAAATATTGTTTAGTGTAGAGAATTCAGACTCCAAAGCTAGAGTTAATTCCCTGGTTTTAATCCATCTTCATCACTTAGTAGTAAGACCCTGGCAAGTCACTTATCTCTCTGTTTCTTAACTTCTTAGATATAAAATGGGATAATGATATGACCACAGTCATGTACCACATAATGACGTTTTGGCCAATGACAGACTGCTTATACAATGGTGGTCCCATAAGATTATAATGGAGCTGAAAAATTCCTATCACCTAGTGACATCGTAGCCATCATAATGTCACACAGCTGAAGAAGAAGCAAGAGAGAAGGAAAATGCAGAAGGAAAAGAAGAAGAATTCCCAAGAAAATTTACAGGGAAGTGTTTATCAGAAGCTTTTTCAGACCTCAACAAGCACCTTAAAAAGTTTGAGGGCCAGCCCTGGTGACCGAGTGGTTAAGTTTGGCATGCTCTGCTTCAGCAGAACCTTGTTCGGTTCCTGAATGAGGACCTATACCACTCATCTGTCAGTGGCCATGCTGGGGTGGTGGCTCATATACAAAAAGAGGAAGACTGGCAACATATGTTAGCTCAGGGTGAATCTTCCTCAGCAAAAGAGGAAGATTAGCAACAGATGTTAGCTCCGAGTGAATCTTCCTCAGGAAAAAAAAAAGTTTGAAAACATGTACCCCAACACAGAAAGCTTTTCATTAATAGAGAGGAATATTCATGGTGCATTATCTGCTTACAAGCAAATCTATTATGAAAAAAAGAAACAAACCAAGCAAATCACCAGGGACATATTTCTGAAAAGAGTGACACCTCATCAAGAAGAGCCTCAGGCAGATCCTTCAGAAGAAGGCATTCCAGAAGAAGACATTGTTATTACGGGAGATGATAGCACCATGCATGTTATTGCCTAGTGTACAGTAATGTCCTAGGCCTTCACATTCACTCACCACTCACTCACTGACTCACCCAGAGTAACTTACAATCCTGCGAGCTCCATTCATGGAAAGTGTCCTACACAGATGTACCATTTTTTATCTTTGATACCATATTTTTTACTCTACCTTTTCTATGTTTAGATATGTTTAGATACACAAACACTTACCATTGTGTTATAGTTGCCCACAGTATTCAGTACTATACAGGTTTGTAGCCTGGAGCTACACACAATGGGTTATCCCATACAGCCCGAGTGTGTAGTAGGGTATACCATCTAGGTTTGTGTAAGTTCATTCTATGATGTTTGCACAATGACGAAATAGCCTAACACCACATTTTTCAGAACATATCCACATTGTTAAGCGATGCATGACTATACTTCCTATGGTGGATGTGAGTACTAAATGAGTTGATGTGTTAGAGCCTTAGAATATTGCCTAACACACAGTAACCATCATGAAAGTATTAGTTATTACTATTCAGTTCCGTTATCAATCTTACAATACAATGCTTTTCAATTTTTTCAGTCACTTATTTCTTTCATGAGCATTATCCTCAGATCAAACTTTTCTATCATTCTTTTCAAATATCCCTTGCATTTCACTTCTGTGTCCTAGAGCCTAGAATAGTGCCTGACACACAGTAGGCACCTGATAAATACCTGGTGAATGGTGAACAAAAAATATTCCCACTACCTGGAATACCCATCCTGACCCCTCCCTTTATCTATGAACACCCTACCAATCCTTCAAGAAAAAACGTTCATTACTACTTCGACCACAAAACTATTAATGCTTACCAAACTCTCGGCTTTGTGTAAATTTAAGTTTCAACAGCACTTAGCTTCACACTTAAATGCCTTTCATTGACTGCAGATATAGATAGAGATACCACGTACATATGGTTTACTTAAACCTGTCCACCACTAAAAGCTCCCTGAGAACAGAAAAATCTATGCATAAGATCTCTTTCTATCCTCCCATCATCAAATAAAATAACTTCACATAGTAAGAATTCGTTATAAAATGCTCTGTTTTTTATCCCCCACAAGAACACTTGTGTCAATTTCTTAAGTAAAGCTGCTCTTTTGATGCATTCAATAGAAACTTATTCCTATATAAATTCTTGAGTATTAACACCAACAGACATCCTTTATTGCTAGTTTACCAATTTTATCATTAAAAGAACTCTAGCTTCAACATGATTTAATCTGTTAGTTTAACAATGAAATCAAGTTTTTAATATACTTTCAGTTCACCCATATTTTCTATAATTCTATGATTTCTATTTTTTGCTTTCTGAATAAAAACTTTTAAAATTAAATATGAATGTTTTTTACAATTAAAAACAATGGTGTGATTGTTAATTATATGTGTTAATTTTATGTGTCAGCTTGACTGGGCTAAGGGATGCTCCAATAGGTAGTAAGACATTTCTAGGTGTGTCTGTGAGGGTATTTCCAAAAGAGATTAGCATTTGAGTTGGTGAACTGAGTAAAGCAGATGGCCCTCCCCAGTGTGGGTGGGCACCATCCAATCTGCTGAGTGCCCAAGTAGAACAAAAAGGTGGAAGAAGGACAAATTCGCTCTCTCTCTGCTTGAGCTGAGACATCCATCTTCTCCTGCCCATGAGTGCTCCTGGTTCTCGGGCTTTCAGGCTCACACTTGGACTTACGCCGTTAGCCCAGCTGATTCGTAGGCCTGCAGACCAAGACTGAAGTACATCACTGGGTTTCCTGGTTCTCCAACATACAGATAGCAGAGCATAGGACTTCTCGACCTACATAACCACATGACCCAGTTCCTACAATAAATCTCCTCTTATCTATATCTGTCACTAGCCATAGATTCTAACTCATTTCGCTTGTCTTGTCTGACCTATTTCTCTTGTTTTGCTAAAAACTTCATGTTCCTTTCTCTGATGTCCTCGAGGTTGTTGGTTTCAGCCATGCTCCAGGAAGAAGATACCAACACCAATTGCCTTGAACTGGTCCAGAATGCACTGCAAGACTGATGCGTGCACAGAATAATCAAGCAGCATCCTAGAGTAACCTTTGCTTCATTAACATAGTAAAACACCACCTAGAGGGGAGCAAGCACACATTTTAAAGCATAAAGGGGCATGAACAAATGTGCCTGCATGAGTTAGACTCCACCTAATCATCTATAACTTAGCATATCCTTGCTGAATATTCATTCCCCACTCAAAATAAAAGGTACCACTTTCGCTTTGTTCAGGGGGCCACGGCGTTGAGAAATTATTCCCTGTGGGCTCCTTATTTGCTGCAAATAAAATTTACTTTGTGTGACAACTTCTGGTGAAGGCTTTCATTTCAACTCACCAAGAAGCAGATCCACTTTGGTCTGGTAACATATCCATATCTATATCTATATCTAGGTAGACAAGATAGATCCTATTGGTTCTGTTTCTCTGGAGAAATTTGACTAATACAGAGTTTGGTACAGAAATTTATTTCTCACATTTCTGGAGGCTGAAAGTCTGAGATCAGCATGCCAGCAGGGTCAAGCAAGGACACTCTTCCGAGCTGCAGACTTCTCATTGTATCCTCATATGGCAGAAGGGGCAAGGGAGCTCTCTGGAGTCTCTTTTCCAAGGGTACTAATCTCATTCACGAAGGCTGTACTTTCACGATCTACTCACTTCCCAAAGGCTCTATCTCCTAATACCATGAACTTGGGAGTTAAGGATTTCAACATATGAATTTTGAGGGGACACTTTCAGACCATAGCAAATGGTTTCTAGGAAGTAGCAAAAAAAATATCTTTTGTCTGTAAATGGTGAATTGATTATGTTGGAAACATTAGTCTGTAAATGGTGAATTGATTATGTTGGAAACATTACTACCTAGATATTTTAGAAAATTAATCCAGACGTCACAATAGACAGTTATTAAAACTATGGAGGGACATTGGAATTCTATATTTAAAAATCACACATTGGCATATCAATAAAAACCAGGCGCTGATTTATAAAATTTCCCTTTGGAAGTTACATACATCACTTCTGTTCTCACTTTATTAGCTAAAGGAAATCAGATGACCACACCTATCTAAAGTGAATAGGAAAGTGTAATCCTATCCTCTGCCCAGAAGGAAAAGAGCGAGAAATATTTAATGAAAAGCAAAATTAACTACTAATTTTCTGTTCTTCTGGTCATCAAATAAATACGGCCATTCAGAAGATCAGGGGAAGAACCAGAGATTTTTGTAGGCCCCTTCCCCTGCACTAGAAATGTTTCTGGACTAGGCCCCAATACTGCTCAAACAGAGGGTCCCCCAGTCCACTGTTCTCTGTGACCTTTGCCTCTCCATTCACTGGGAGGTCCTTTCTTTTTAGTTATCGTACTAGGCCACATATGAATAAGTACTGAGGAATATTTCCTTCATAGAGTTTAAGATAGTTTCTCAGCCTGGTTCCTGCCAGCTGGAGACAGCAAGGGTTATTTTAGATATCAAATAATCAGAGTCTTTTTTACCCAATTTTACTGGGTTTGGGCCATTAAATTTTCTTAAAAAGTTAGTAGGAACCGGTTTCAACTTGCTGCATGGCGTGGGAGCACTTAAATGTCAGGTTTAAGACAATTTTAACAGTCCCTCTTTCTTCTTCCATGCCAACTTTGACTGTTTTCTATAAAGATACTGTGGCCATTAACAATTGTTTCTGCATCTCTCTGATCCCTACTCCTTGACTAGCTCTAGCGTTCAGGCCCAGATGAAAAGGACCTGAATCTTTTCGCTAACTACTCCCAGCCTTCGCTCATCCCATGTTAATGCTCCTAGAGGTTAGATTTTGTACTTGAAACAGTATTGTTGCTACTGTTGTTATTATTGGTGATGATGATGATGTGGGGACCTCACCTATAATGCTGGGGCCCCGACCCAGCTCTCCTGTGAAATCCTGTGATTCTCGGAGGCATACCCAGCTTTTCTTTATTCCTATTTATATCCTACAGGATGTGAACCACTACTGTCCAAACTGCAAAGCTCTCGTTGGTCCCTATAGTTGTATGTAGAATCAAGTTAAACATATGGCAGAACTGTGTCCAAAAGAAGGTTTAACAGGTATTCAAGCTGTTTCTGATTCTCACAAAATCTGCCACTGGTAGTAGTTTTACTTTAGTGGTCCAATCTTACCATGAGTACATCAATATGACTTTTTAAAAGGGGAAAAAAATAAAGCAATAAAACAAACCTCCAAACCATAGAAGCTGATACCCAGAGTACTTGTAAGGCCTGGGCCTTGCTTGCTCAGCAAAAGCCACAAAGCCCATTGCAACCATGTGTCCTTCTGGTTGCCTGCTGGGCAGACAGCCCAGCTACTGGGATTTGCAACGATCTGGACCCGGCCAGCCCGGATCTTCCCTTATCCGGCGAGAAGAACATCACGTCTTACAGGGACACAGCCCCTCCATGTGAGCTACTGTTCTGGGAACGCTGGTCATACCAAGGACAGCCCTTTGGCAAGCATGCAGCCTTTGTTTCTCTGCTTACTTAAGCAAGCTTCTCTTGGGGGGTGGTTGCAGGTGCACACTTCCGTCCAGCCAGCCACCACTGGACACACTCCCGTAAGTAGAACCCAATAAACCTATATGTCTTGCTCGCAGCCTCCGGGTCATTTCTTTGGTCTCTCGGCAAAATATCCTACCGCCCTAGCCCAGCTGGGCTTGTGGCCTTACAGTACTTTAACAGAAGATTAAAGGACAGTCACCTCCAGACTGTCGGTTCAAGAGTCATCTACTCAACAGAGGCTTACATTTATCCCATTCTTTTTTTATTTTCATTTTTTTGAGCTACACATCAGATTCTACAAAATTTACCTTTTAAAGTGTAAGATTCAATAGTTTTTAGCATATTTGCAGATATGTGCAACCACCACCACTATCTAATTTTAGAACATTTTCATCACCCCAAAAAGAAACCTCATACCCATTAGCATTCACTCCTCATTTCCCCCTCTTCCTAGCCTGTGGCAACCACTAATCTACTTTGTTTCTAAAGATTTGCCTTTTGTGGACTATTCACATACATGTAATTCTATAAAATGTGGCCTTTTGTGTCTGCCTTCTTTCACTTAGCATAAAGTTTTCAAGATCTATCCATGCTGTGGCATAAATCAATATTTCATTCCTTTTTATTGCTGAGTGATATTCCATTGTATTGATATGCCACATTTTGTTTATCTATTCATCAGTTGATAAACATTTGGGTTGGTTCCACTTTTTGTCTATTATGAATGATCCACTATATTTTATATGATTTTTGGTCAGTTTGAACATCCTTTGATGATTTGCCCTTGGTCAGCATCTACTATTTCCTTAGCTGACCTCTACTGATGTTCCCATCTGAGAAGCTCAAAGTTGTCATATTGTTATAATTGTGTTAGATTGAATGAGACTGAACCAACCTTTACTGACTCTTACTATATTCTCCCCTACCTCCACACCCACATGACAATATCTTGCCTTATAAACTTTGATGGACTTGGGACTCATTAATTGTTACTTGGAGGCTTTTTTGTTAGCAGAAAAAACCCCACTAAAAATTTTTTTAAGGCCAGAGGCTACCTGGTAACCTGTAAGTCACAGTGTCTACCACCACTTATCTGTGAGTTCATAAAAACATGGCAGAGACATATAATTCAGTCACTGTCTACATTTCCTTGGAGTTACGCAACTAGACCCCTAGCATCATTTTACACGAAAGCTTTTTATTCTTCATGGAGGAATTGTTCTTATTACACAATTATTATGACCTCCTTCTTTTTCTTAACATCTCTGATCATAATTTTCAAACAAAAAAGATTATAGATGCATTTTTAGTAATTATGTGATTAGAGCCATTATTCTATTTGCAAATGCTGAGTTTTGTTTAATCATGAAGAAGGAGGAGGAGGAAGAGGAAGATTAAGAGGAGAAGAAGAAAAGACAGAGGGAGGGAAGGAGTAAGGGAGGAGGAAGGAAAGAAGGAAGGAAGCAAGGGAGGAAGGAAGGAGAGAAATAAATAAGAGTAAACACACCCATTGCCTTTTGTTTGGTTCACTGTGATTCTCAAAAACTTTTATTATAATGGGAACTCTCAAAGATAGACCACTTTTATATTACTGATAAAGTGTTTTTGAAAAGACTACATAAGCATATTTTGTTAGGGATACATTTTATCTGTTAGTGCATAAAACGTTGGCCTTAGTTGGACTACCTTCATTTCAGAAGAATTAAAAGTGATACTTAATTTTCACAATTGTCACAGAGGACACGGTTTCTAGGACTAGATCAGCAAGCCACTCAGAGTCGTAGATTAGCAGCTATGTGAACCTTGAAATAAGAATAAAATTGTGTTATAGTTTTAAGAGTTTCTTCTTTCAGTATTAAAACAGAGTAAGGAAACATGTAAGTAATATTTAAAAATCAAGTCTTCATCTTGAATATAATCTTTATATTGGTTGAAAATTATATTAGTCACTATGGGTAGAGCATATACATTGGATGCTTTGAAAGTGTTGCAGTAATTATTACTGAGGTATATAGAGAAAATATCCAATACATAGATTTTACATGTTTTTAAAAAATAGCCTTTGATTCACTTGGTAAATTATTTATAAAACTTTACAATGTGAGGAAAGGATTTATGTCATTATATCAGCTCTGTTATAAAATACCTACAAATGCAGCACAGGTAGAAATACTGTCAGTAGAAAATCCTTAATGATAAGGGATTTTATCATGATTCCTTTTGCAAATTCAAGATAAATGATGTTGAACTGCATGAAGTGCTAATAAATCAGATTTCCCCATTAGATTATCCGAATTCACAAGGCTTTTTTGATAGCAGTAGGCAATGGCTTTCTACTTTAATAAAATCCAAAGGAAAAAAACTTAGTAAGCTTTTTACTTATTGTATTTCAGTCAGCATCATGTGCCAACAGCCACATTCACAGTTCTTTTCAGTCCTATTTCTTAATATTGCTATATTTCTTTGTTTCTCCTATTCTTTCAACTTAATTATTGGTATCTTGGATCTATCAAGCTTTAGGGGAAAAGCCACACCCTGAATCCTTTGGCCAGTTGTAATGATTAAAGGGTATCACATCCTCAGTGGAAGTTTATTCTAAGACACCTTAAACCATCCAGAGGTTCTAATAATTTAAACAGCCACATACCTTAATTTGATTGTTGTCACTAGGCTGAATTCCAATCAGTTCTTGTGACTCAAAATTCTTCTCAATTTTATGTTCCACTCACTGGAGTGCAGGAACAGTTACCTCTTCAATTCTACAAGACCTGTATTATACTGTATTTCAATTCATTGCTACTTTCAAGGTAATTCTTTTCTGATTTTATCTATCTCATGTAATTCTTTATCAGATGCAGCCATCATCAACCAACACACACTAATAAGGCTCTGTTTTTTAACCTCCTGCTTTAGAGCTACAGGTTCATTAGATACCTTATCTTGATTTCACACCTTTATAAACAATTTTACCAAATGTTTTGCAATTGCCATCCTTCCAGCATCCAGAAATAGTTTCTTCATTCCCTCCCATTAAAAAGCTAAGCCAATGTCATATATTTCAGATTTATGACAATGTCTCCCTTGGGTAACAATTTTGCATCTGTTAGAATAGGCTAGAATACACTGCAGTAACAAACAAAAATCTCATGGCTTATCACAGAAAAGTCTATTTCATGTCCAAGGTAGGTCAGCAATGGCTCTGTTCATCAGTCTCTCAAGGACTCAGAATGATAGAGATTTAATCTTGACATACACTTTTAAGATTTCTGCAACAGGAGAAAGTAACATGGCAAATCATGCACAGGTTCTTAAGGTTTTCACAAGGTAGTGATACACATCGTCAGCCTAGACCAAGTTACATGTTCATGTCTAAATCAAAGGGGGCAGGTAAGTGCTTCCTTACTATGCCAGTAGAAAGAAGAGAGCTAGAAATATCTGGTGATCAACAATAATAATTTCCACAGGCATTTAAAAGGGGGAAGCATTAAATAACTGTTTCCTTCTTTTGATTATTCATGTAATTTTGCTAATGCAATACTTACAAATGATGTGGATATAAAGGATGTTAAGTGTCAAAACAATACTGAATTCCTCAAAAAAGACATGAATTCTAGCATAAGATACTCAAGTTATTAACCTGAATTGTCAGATCAACTAGAAAATTCAGAACAATGAACCAAAAATTTAATCTCAAGGTTTTTTTGAATTATTACTATGTCTCTACATCTCTGCCTAAAACATAGTGACAGTCAATGATATGCAAGAATAAAATATATCAAACTATTTACTGAACAAAAATGAAGTGGATTGTTTCTATATAATTCTTTCAAATACTTATTACCTAGAAACCTTCAGATAATATATTACTATTTATATAGCATTCAATCAGTAACTTAATTACAAATATATAGGCATATTCTTTAGTGTTTTCATAAATAAAATACTGTACAGGTAGTAATTGCTTGTATATATCTTTTATCTATTTCTGTGAAGATTGTAATTCATACACAAAGCAAAGTGTGCAACTAACTAATCTCAAATTTTTGAGAGCTCCTCATTGTGTCATTTTTAATAGATGTTAGTGGCAATAAATTTATTTACTTATTTGAATTATTGGACTTACAAGCAATGAGGCATACCATGGCTACATCAGTAAATAAATACTTAAGATTCTTTTAAAAATCTTACATAACCATACCTTACAAGTTTTATTTGAAAAATATCTTGAAATCTACAAAATCACAATTCAAGAGTAGGACATCTATATCTTAACAGTAAAAACTTTTATATAAAAAGAAAAAATGTTTAAGCAAGGAAAGATTTCAAGTGAGAGTGCTTAATTTTCTTCAAAAACAACAAAGATAAAACATGAATATTACACATCTAGCCAGCTGGTGGAAAAGAAACAAGATATCTGTACCTTTGTAAACAGTCTCTTTAGAAAATTTACATCAAATGAAGCACTCAGCTTTAGGAATCTTAAGAGAACTGACCTCTCTTCACCTACTGTAATTAGAGTGAATTGGAGAAAGGTAAAATAAATGTAGACTCTTCAGTCAACATCACCAAGGCTGGGGAGTTGGTTCTCTGGGCATGCAAAGTCCCTGCCCCCAAGAAATTTATACCCAGATGAGTGAATGAGACCTGAAAATGTAACCCAGAATAAAATAAGAGGCTACTTACAAATATATTTGAAATAAAGAGTAGAAAAAACAAATATTATAGAAAAATTATTAGAGAATGACCAAAGATATTAGACTGTATGTATCTGAGAAAACAAAGTGAGGAATTTTCCAGTTAATCTCAAAAGTAACTAAATTCAAATAACCTTTTACTTTAATTACCAATTTTTTACATTTATATTCTGGAAAAATAATTCAAAATGTTCTTGACTGCATAGAATAATTAACTGATTTATGAATACAAAATTTAAGAGAGACATGATATTCAAACAAACAATTTTGAGAAGATTGGATGAATATGAGAATCTTAGTAATTGTGTCTATCTCTACTCTCATTCCAAGTCTTCTGAAATAACAGAAAAAAAGAACGAATTAAAAATTTCAGGAAAACAACAAAAGATGCCATTAGAGAAAGAAATGCTGAATATTTTAGAAGATGGAAAGCAGATAGCCCTGGATTAGTAGAGAAATAATACCCTAGAACATCACCACTTAAAACAACGCTAGAAAGGATAAATCGTTGAGGAGTTGATGTGGTCATGCAAACATTCCACAGAGAATATTCATAAAACTTGGATAAAATTTTAAAAAGAACAATTATTTAAATATAGTATAAAGCATTCAAATCAGACAGAAGAAGCAAAAGAGTTTAACCTTTTAAAACTTGTAACTGAAAGGAGTATGAATTTTGACTTTATGACTTTTTGGCCCAAGGGCACTACCAACCCAAACGGCTACAGGAAATGATGCAGGAAATACCCACTGGCATACAGGGTAAAAGTGTCACGTACCAGAGGTCAGTGAAGGGAAGGTAGCTAGAAATGTAAAGGGGAAATCTTGACAGTCAGAGAATCATAGTAGGAAAGAAACCGAAATTCAGAGTGCAAATTGTCTGAATACCTGGTGGACAGAATGGCGAAAAACACAGGAAGAGACCAAAGAGAAATATCCTCCTGAAAGGTAAAACCATACAGAATCTAAGTCTACCGCTTTTCTCAGCTTGGTACACAGTTTGGCCACAGAAAGCTTAAAGTTTCAGAATACAGAGCCCAAAGATGGCAGAGCAGCTGGAAGTTAAAGAGGATTTCATAAAATTTGCTAGATGAGTTCAATAGCAGATATTGACACGGCTGAAAAAAAAGAGTCAATGAATTTAAAACAGATCAATAGAAATTCTCCAATCCAAAGAACAGAGAGAAAAAAAGAACAGAACCTCTGAAATGGTCTGACATGCATGTAAATGGAATTCCAGAAAGAAAGGAGAGAGACAAAGAGGCAGAAGAAATATTTGAAAAAATATTAACCAAAAATTTACAAATTTGGTAGAATATATTAATTTACAGATCCAGGAAGGTCAACAACTACCACTCAAGATAAATAAAAAGAAGTCTATATTTAGACACACCAGAGAAAAACTGCTATGAGCCAAAGATAAAAAGATAATCTTGAAAGAAGCCAGAGTAAAACATTTCAAGAAGTTTGGAGAAAGTGAGGGGATCATAAAATTTAATGGCTAACTTCTCATCAAAAATTATGGAAGCCAGAAGACATCAGAATGGTATATTCATAGCACTGAAGGATAAAAAATTAATTATAGCAAGACCATACTTCAAAAATTAAGGCAAATTAAGAACATTTTCAAATAAACAAAACATCAGAGAGACTGTCAGGAACAGATAAGCACTACAGGAAATGCTAAAGGGAGTTCTTTAATCTGAAAGTAAATGAACTAGATGACAACTGATCTACAGGAAAGAATGAAGACCAACAGAAATGGTAAAAATAAGAGTAAATATAAAACTGGTTTTTTCTTTTCTCTTGATGTTTTGGTCAGTTATATGAGTATATAAGGCAAAAAAGTATTATATGTTATTTCTTGCTTTATAGAGGAAATAGATAAAATAAACATGACACTAGTCTTAAGGAGGAGAAAACGGAAATACACACTGTTAAAAGGCTCCAATATTTTATAAGAAGTAATTAAAAATTATCTGTAAGGACACTGAATATGTATGAAGTACCTATTTTAACCTCTGCAGCAACCACTAAAAAAGCGGAGATACAAAGAGAAAAGAAGAAGAGGTATTAAAAGCATTTTAAAATTTATTTGATTAATAAAAAAGAAGGCAAAAAAAGATGAAAGAGAAGAAAAAACTAGATGAGAAAATTTAAAACAAATAGTAAAACAGCAGATCTAAATGCAATCATATAAACAATTACATTAAATGTAAAAGACTTGAATCACTAAGCAGAGATTGTCACTGGATGTAAATGAACTATCTTCCACCCACCAGACCTTAAAAAGAAAACAAACACTGAAAGTAAAAGTTGTTTAGATATTTATTTGTAAACAAGAACTGAATTTTATTTATTTACTTATTTTTGAGGAAGATTGGCCCTCAGCTAACATCTGCTGCCAATCCTCCTCTTTTTGCTGAGGAAGACTGACCCTGAGCTAACGTCTGTGCTCATCTTCCTCTGCTTTATATGTGGGACGCCTACCCACAGCATGGCTTGCCAAGCCATCCCATGTCCGCACCCGGGATCTGAACCTGCGAACCCTGGGCAGCTGAAACAAAACATGTAGCACTTAATCACTGCGCCACAAGGCCGGCCCCCCTGAATTTTAATATAATCAGAAATAAACCTGAAGACAAGTGGTATTTTTAGAGCTAGAGAGGGATATTTCATCATTATAAAAGTCAAATTATCAAGAATATAAAACAATTATAAATATACTTGACCCAATAAAAGAGCTTCAAAATATAATAAGCAAAAACTGAAAAAAAAAACAAATTTACAATCTTAGTTAGAGATGTTGAAATACCTTTCTCAGCAATTAATAGAACAATCAAACAAAAACATCTGTAGCAATATAGATCTGAATAACACTATCAACCACCTTAATCTACCCGACGTTTAAAGAATACTATAATGCCACAACTTCAGAGTACACGATCTTTTCAAGGGCACATGGAATAGTAACAAAGACTGATTAAATACTGGACCATAAAATTAGTCTCAATATAATTTAAAAGATGTAAATCTTAACAGAGTATTTTCACTTGCCAAACCTTAAATTAGAAATCTAGGGGCCAGCCCTGTGGCTGACTGGTTACGCTCACGCACTCCACTTCAGCAGGCCGGGGTTCACCAGTTTGGATACTGGATGTGGACCTACACACCATTCATCAAGCTCTGCTGTGGCAGCATCCCACATAAAAGAACTAAAATGACTTGCAACAAGGATATACAACTATGTACTGGGGCTTTGGGGAGAAAAAAAAGAAGAAGAAGAAGATTGGCAACAGATGTTAGCTCAGGGCCAAACTTCCTCAAAAAAATAAAAAACGAAATATAGAAAAATAAAACAGCTAGAAAATCTTCAAATGTCTCAAGTTAAACAACTTACTTCTAAGCAACCTTCAAATCAAGAAAGAAATCACAAAGGATATTTGAAAATATTTTGAACTGGATTATATTGAAATCATAACAGAACAAAATTTGAGGGACACAGCTAAAGCAGTGTTTAGAGAGACATTTAATGCATAACATGTTTAAGTATTAGAACAGAGAAAAGGTTTAGATCAAATCAAAGATCTCAACTACCACACTAAGAAACTAGAAAACAAGAGTAAATTAAACCCAAAATAATGAGTTAAAGGAATAATTGAGATAAGACCAGAATCAATTAAATATAAAACAGAAACGTAATAGAGAAAATCAATGAAGCCAAAAGCCAATCTATGAAAATACTAACAAAAATGAATAATTTTATCCAGATTTATCAGGAAAAAGAAAAATATTCAGATTACCAATAAAAAAATAAAAGACAGATCATCAGTAAATATATTATAAATATGAAAAGAATAATAAGGGAATTTTAAGGTCAACTTTATCCTAATAAACTCAACAACTTAGATAAAATGGACACATAGTTTGGAAAGACACCAACTATCAAAGTTCACTCAAAAATAAATAGATAACCTGAGACACCTGGATCTATGATAAATTTGATAACCTTTCCACAATGAAAACAACAGACCCGCATAGCTTCCTGGTTGAATTCTACCTAACACTTAGGAAAAAAACATGCCAAACATATACAAACTTCCAGAAAAGAGAAGGGGGAGGGGGCACATTTCCCGACCCATTTTATGAAACTAGCAATATCCTGATTAAAAAAACTAGACAAAGATTATAAGAAAATTACAAACCAACATTCTTTATGAAAATAGATGTAAAATTTTTTTAAAAATCTAGCAAATCAAATCCTGGAGTATATAAAATGGATAAAATATCATAACTAAGTGGAGTTTACCCCAAGAAAACATGGTTGGTTTAGCATTTGAAAATCAATTGATATAATTCAATATATCACCAGGCTTAAAAAGGAATGAAGAAAAAGCAGCTGATAAAATTGAACACCTACTCATGATTAAAAGCTCTCAGAAAACTAGGAAAAGAAGGTAACTTCATCAGTATGTAAAGGGGTGTCTATAAAAAAATCCACAGCCAATGTTAGTGTGAAAGATGACTACTTCCCCTAAGATCAGGAACAAGACAAAGATGTTTGCTCTCATCAATTCCATTCAACATTGTTTGGAGGTACTCGCTATTACAATAAGGAAAGAAAAGAAATGAAAGGTATATGAATTGGAAAAGAAGAAAATAAAATTTGTCCCTGTTCAGACAACAAGATCTTCAATGTAGAAAATCCTAAGGAATGTACAAAAAGCTACTTACTAGCCAGGTTGTGGGATACAAGTTCAATATATAAAAATAATTATATTTCTATACAGTAGCAATGAACTATTGTAAAACAAAATTGTAAAAAATACCCAACAAGAAATGTGAAATACTGTGGGATAAATTTAACAAAATGCGTCCAAGACCTGTACACTGAAAACTACAAGACACTGCTGAGAGAAATTTTAAAAGGCCTAAGGACTTCCAGTTTTTGGTCCAGTTTCCAAGAAGCTTGGAAGTCACTATTCCATCCTAACAACAACTAAAAAGCTAAACAAACTGAAAATTCGACAACTCTTCCTAGCCCATAAGAGAAGTGAGGTCACAGGGCAAACCAATGCTCCCAAAATTGGAGAGGCTGACAAATACAGCTGAACACAGAGAATCACAAGTTACTGGGGCAAGAAACCTCCAGGGGAACCGCCAGAGTAGGAAAACCTGAACTGTAATTGAGGCACTGCTGGAGGTGCAGTGTGGACAAATCTGAGAGGTAAAAGCTCCAGGGGGACCAAGTCATTGGCTGGTGAGGGTTAGGGGAAGTGCCTTTTGAGTTTTCCCTCCAGGAGCGCTACCAGGTCCTCACAGTAAATACTGGAGAAAAGTGCCCCTTGAGCTTCCAGAAGGGAGACAGGAAAAGGAACCACTTTGAAATACACCGAGCACTCTGTTCTTAACAAGACCTGCCCTCAGGAGAAACTAGTTAACCAGACCCCAGCATCTGGGGTTGTATCAGAGCCTAACTAACCTGGGGAGAGGGAAACACTCAACCTCAGCCCACTCAAGCCATCCTGTCTCACCTGAGGTGGGAGGAACTGAGAAGCACTGTTAAGCTCAGTCTAGAGGTACACAATCAAGAAAAGACTGAGACCTAATCATAGGACTTGAGAACACTCCCCCCACACACACACCTCATCACCACATTGCTAAAGGACTATTTACAGCAGTTTCTTTTACCCAGCACATCATGCCTGGCTATCAAGAAAAATTATAAGACATACTAAAAGGCAAAAAACACAGTTTGAAGACACAGAACAAGCATCAGAACCAATCTCAGATATGGCAGTGGTCTTGGAATTATCAGACTGGAAATTTAAAACAACTATGATTAATATGCTAAGGGCTCTAATGGATAAAGTAGACAGCACGCAAGAAAAGATGGGCAATGTAAGCAGACAGATGGAAATTCAAAGAAGGAACCAAAAAGAAATGCTAGAGATCAAAAACACTGTAACAGAAATGAAGAAAGTCTTTGATGGACTTTGTTAGTGAAGTAGACATGGCTGAGGAAAGAATCTCTGAGCTGGAGAATATCTCAAAAGAAACATCAAATCTGAAAAGCACACAGAAAAAAGACTGAAAAAAACAGAACAGAATATCCAAGAACAGTGGGACAACTACAAAAGGTGTAACATACCATAATGGGAATACCAGAAGGAGAAGAAAAAGAGAAAGAAAGAGAAGAAATATTGAAACAATAATGACTGAGAATTTTCCCTAATTAATGTTAGACAACAAACCACAAATCCAGGAAGCTCAGAGAACACCAAGCAGGAAATGCCAAAAAACTACCTCTAGGCATATCATTTTCAAATTACAGAAAATCAAAGATAAAGAAAAAATTCTTGAAAGAAAACAGGGGGAAAAATACATATAGAGATGCAAATGTAAGAATTATATCTAACTTCTCCTCAGAAGCCACGAAGACAAGAAGATAGTGAAGTGAAATATTTAAAGTGTTGAGAGAAAAAATCACCAACTTAGAATTCTGTAGTAGAATTCTAGCACAGAAACTATCCTTCAAAAGTAAAGGAGAAAAAAAGACTTTCTCAGACAAACAAAAACTGAGGGAATTTGTTGCCAATAGACCTACCTTGAAAGAAATGTTAAAGAAGTCCTTTAGAGAGGAGGAAGATAATATAAATCAGAAACTCTGATCTACACAAAGAAAGAAAGAGCATCAGGGAAGAAATAAGTGAAGGCAAAATAAAAATTTCTATTTTTCTTATTCTTAATTCATCTAACAGATAGCAGTTTGTTCAAAATAATAATAGCAACAATGTATTCTATTATGTATGCTTTTATATACATGTATATGCTTATGTAGAAGTGAATGAATGACAGCAGCAATGATACAAGGGATGGGAGGGAGAAATTAGGATTATCTTGTTATTCTAAGGTGCTTCTACTACCTGTGAATGGTATAGTGTTATTTGAAAGTGGACTTGGATTAGTTATAAATGTATAGTGCCAGAATGAGGTTTTTGGACAAGGATTAATCTGGTACATATACCACATTGAGTCAGGGTCAGGGCCACAGAGGGCTTGGCCATGGACTCCACCAGAATTTTGCAAAGGCTGCTGGGGAACGGAGGGCAAGACATCCCAGCTGGGGATTCTCCTGGAACGTTTAGGGACTTGATGGTGTATTCTCTGGGGCAGGGCTAAGGAGGAATCCCATTTGGTTGGGCCCATGGTGTCAGGGTCAAAGAGATGGCTTACATGTCTGAGATTGGTGATTTATAATGGGACTAAGCAAATAAGTAAATATATTGTGGGTGATGAAAGCTAGGTACTCCTGCTGTTGGAAAAGGGATTTATAAGTATGAAAAAGAAGGCTAGAATAAGCCCTGTTGTTTTAGATTGGAATTGGAGGTATCAGTGTAAATTCAAATTTCTTTTTTAAGATAGATAATAGAGATTATAGACATAAAGATATAGAAAGATATAAACGTTTGCATGAATATATATATATAACATACACATACACACACACATGCATGCATATATTTCCTAGGTCTGTTTGCTGAGAGGACCTAGAAGCAATAACGCCCCATAGCAATGAACATACCTAGTGCACAAATCTTGGTTTCTAAATACCACTTTCCACTTAACCAGGGTTCCTTAGAGAATTGACTGATTTCAGGGCTGGGGCAGAAAAAGTCTATGATAATCCCGGAACATCTTGGCTGGCTATAAAGAAATGAAGTGCTCAAAAAAAATGAATGGTACATGTCAAAAAGACATGGGAATCTGTTTGAAGGAACTCCCACTGGTCAAATATGTGACAGAATATCAAAATAAATAATGATAGTAAAAAAAATTATAAACCAGTGAATAAAATTGATATCCTTGAGTTCATACTGATATAAACAGATGATGATTAAATAAATAAATGGGGGAGATCAGAAAGATCTTGCTTGGAGTCAAATGTCAATTAAGAATGTAGAAGAAATCTTGGAATTAAAAAACAGTTATTTAGCAACTATGAAAAAAATAATTGTTTCAGACAAGCATCTTCAACAGATGCTAATATTAATGGATGAAAGTTTGATAAGAAATAGGATATTTACATGGTCTCAAACATCTCCCTACAAATACTTATTAATTACTTACTTTTTTAACAAGTACAAAATACTTTTACAATGGAGAAGTTTGGCAGATAATACCTTAATCAAGTGACCAAAGTGTACATCTTCAGTAATGGGAAAACATAGCAGAGTGAACCTCTTGGTATTATACACTGAAAATAATACAGCATCGTTCCTGTTGCATTCTTGCTTAATATTCATAACTCAAATTTAATCATGTGAAAATCTCAGACTAACCCCAATGTGGTAATAAATAATGATGACTTATAATAGAGACTGAGGCAAACATGATAAAATGTTAACACTTACAGAAGCTGGGTAAAGAATATGTGAGAGTTTATTGTACTTTTCTGGCAACTTTTCTATAAGTATGAAATAATTTCCAAATAAAACATTTTTAAAAGGACACAGTATGTATTGAAAAATATATTGCAAAACTTACTAGGCCAAATAAACGACAAGACATAGAAAAGAGAATAGGAATCTCATACAGAATTACCATGGTTACCAGAATGGTTGTATTCTTCAAGTTTTTGGCAATAGACATGAATATGCATGTGTGAAAAACTAAAGAACACAAATTATTACAGAGTGTAAGGTAAAGAACATTGAGCTAGAAACTAGGATCCCTGAGGTTTCAGTCTCTGACAGTCTCCAGCCTAGTGGCTTCAAGATAGTCATTTACTCTCCCGAGCCTCAAGATTACTTAGTTATAAAGTGAGCGATTAAACCATTAAGTCCCTTTTATTTCTTTTTTTCTTCTTCTTCTTCCCCCCAAAGCCCCTAGTACATAGTTGTATATTCCAGTTGTAGGTCCTTCTAGTTCTGCTACACAGGACTCAGCCTCAGCACGGCTTGATGGGCGGTGCTAGGTCCACACCCAGGATCCAAACCGGTGAAACCCTCAGCTGCTGAAGTGGAGCACGTGCACTTAACCACTCAGCCATGGGACCAGCTGCCTTTTATTTCTAAAATGCTATGATTCAACTTCCTCCAGTTAATGGTTTAAACAAATTACTAGTGCTTAAATACTGACTATTTCACTAAGCACAAACCAATGATAAATTTTGTTGGACTACTATTTGGGGATGATCTTGAGTTTATTTGATGATATGGGGGAAAAAATCTAAAAATACTTTCATATGTAAATGTATATTTTTGGTTGTTACAGATTAAAAAATCTTCCTTGTTTCTCAACCTATGATGGAAGAATCATGGCCTGAGCTGAATTTCAATAATTGCCTGAATCAAGTCTCCAAAGAAGTGATTATCAAATTGGCCACATTTTCCCTCTTAACCCTTTAGTGCACTCTGTGTTCACTTAGGATAGCTGATCAGGAAATCATACTAATAAGCTCACGGGTTCATCATTCAGATGACCTGGGAAACCCCTCACCCTTGCCAGCCATCTGACATATGCCTGTCATTGGTCACAAGGTCAATTGAGTGATGGTGTGTGTATATATCACTGCAAATTCATCACCAACAGAAAAATGATTCACAAAACACATCCAATTTGAAATGAGCTAGCAATATCATTTTTCTGTATGAACACAGGACATCAAATTAAGTTTCTGGTGCTTTCACCATACACTATCAATCTCAAAATCCTCCTCTTTGATTTCAGACTCTGCTTAAATTTTACATCCCTGCCACTACCATTGTGCCCTTCAGTGATTAATCCTTAGCTTTGTTACTCTTTTGAGCAGAACTGGGAGGCATAAAATCTAAAATGCATGTATTTTTAGTTCTTCCAAATTTGTAACCTAGGAGAAGGCGCTCACCTTTTCAATTGTCCCTCTGTTACCATGTCGATGATCCAATACATAAACACCTCTGACTGATGGTGATAGTAATATGATCAGCATGTTTTCACAAGTACGATAACTTACATACAGCTGAACTTTTAAACAGGATGTTCGTGTATTCAAAAGCATATTTTTAAAAATTACTAGCCAAAGAAATAATGAAGAAACAAACACGTGGTTTGACATTCATGCTGAAGCTTCAAATAGTGAAGTCTTTGAAATACTCTCTTCTGAATGTGATCTCTCATGTGAGTAAATACTGGGAGTCAGAAGGCATTGCACTTACAATGAAGCAGCTGCATAATACCCTAAATAGTACGGGGATGGGAGATCTGAAGCACAAACTTTTACACAGAAGGAACGTACCTCTAAAAGCTCTGGAAACACGCAGAGCCCTCAGAGGAACAGAGGATGACTGTGACCGGTTAGATGGGATATAGTTCAAACGCGTTTGGGTTCTCATTCCCACTCTGTGGGAAGAAAGCCAAGAGACAAGTGTATAAAAAAAGAAAGCTCTTAGTCGGCTTGAATATTACATTAACCTACGAGCACTCGCGCTCCCTTGGTCAGCTTTTTCAGGGCTTGCTGCTGCCGCAGCCCTGCTGACCTGGTCGGTCTGATTATGAATGATCAATGTGCCTATTTGCAATAAAACTCTTTGCACAGATCTGGACCCTCAGCCCTTATTCACTCATGCAGATAATAACAGCAGTTCAAGGCACTTGCCCATAACTCCAAGCTTCATTAAACAAAGGGAATGTCACCAAAAGTCCCTTTAACTGTCTTTTTCCTGCTAGGCAGGGAGAAACTGGCCATTCTGAGGAAATGGAATTTACAGTGTTAATAAAATAAGGATTTGTATATCCCTGTGCTCTATTTTGCATATCTTTCTTGTGTTGAAATCCACCACATCAGTGAGGAGGAAAGTGAGAAATGTGAACAAAGGACGCTGTGTGCCTGAGGTCAGATTCTGCTCCAGAGCAAATATTTCAGTGGAAGTTTTCAGGGCTGTGGCAGAGGATGGGTGTCGCCACTCCTCCTCATTCACTACAGTCACAACTAGTGTTAGGCTGCTGTCTCAGGGGTTTGGAGGTTGGGGAATAATGGTGGGGGAGGCTCCGGAGGAGTTCAGTGTGGACTTGAAAACAGGGTTCCTCTGTGGTGCATCGAGGCATGAAGTCTGCCCACTCTCCAGTCACTGCAAGGGTGTGAAGTTTTGGCTACCTGTTTTCTCAGGCAAAACACATTAACAAGTTGCTGTTCTTTGGGGGAAGTGTCAGCCACAGAAGTTCTAATAGGGTTGGTCACACAAGACACAGTCCCCCATGCATCACTTCACATGGACTCACACTCTACTACACACCTTTGGCATCACTCCTATGTAATAACTTTCTCTAGCTGTTTAGAATACTATTCACGTTTTTTTAAAATACTCCTTCCCCTTTAAACTAGACTTTAAGGACATCTTTAGGGCGGGCCCCATGGCATAGTGGTTAAGTTCGTGTGCTCCACTTCGGTGTCCCGTGGTTTGTGGGTTCAGAACCCATGTGCAGACCTGCACACTGCTCGTCAAGCCATGCTGTGTGACCCAGGTGTGGACCTATGCACTGCTCATCAAGCCATGCTGTGGCAGAATCCCACATATAAATAGAGGAAAATAGGCACAGAGGTTAGATCAGGGATCCTCAAGCAGAAAGAGGAAGGTTGGCAACGGATGTTAGCTCAGGGCCAATCTTCCTCACCAAAAAAGAAAAAAGAGACAGGTTAAAATTTTTTTTTCCTAAATAACCTTGCTATGATTTGAAACTCACAGGGAAATGCAGTTTTCAATGACAAAATAATCCAAGTCAAACTTTGGGTTCCTTCAAAATCAACTAATTGGCCATTTCTGGATAATAATCGGTATTTGCATTTCAACACTTATACAGTAAATTCAAGAAAAATGAAAACAAGAGAACCTTTGTGCACTGTTGGTGGGAATGTAAATTGGTGCATCCACTATGGTGAACAGTGTGGAGGTTCCCCAAAAAGTAAAAATAGAACTACCATATGACCCAGCTGAAGAAAACAAAAACACTAACTTGAAAAGATATATGTACCCCAATGTTCACTGCAGCATTATTTATAAATGCTAAGATATGGAAGCAACCTAAGTGTCCACTGATGGAGAAATGGGTAAAGAAAAGATGGTATATATATGTGTATATACATATATATACACACAATGGTGTATTATTCAGCCATAAAAAAAGGAAGGAAATTTTGTCATTTGCAACAACATGGATAGACCTTAAGGGCATTATGCTACGTGAAATAAATCAGACAAAGAAAGGCAAATATCATATGATCTCATTTATATGTGGAATCTAAAAAAAAAATCAAGTTCATAGATACAGAGACTAGATTGGTGGCTGGTGATTGCCAGAGGAGGGGGATGGCCAAAATGAGTAACGGTGGTCAAAAGTACCAACTTACAGTTATAACATAAATAAGTCGTGGGGATATAATGTACAGCATGGTGACTATAGTTAATAATACTATATTGCATATTTGAAAGTTGTTGAGAGTAGATTTTAAAAGTTCTCATCACAAGGAAAAACCATTTTTGTTACTAGGTATAGTGACAGATGTTAACTAGACTTATTGTGGTGATCATTTTACAATATATACAAATATTGAATCATTATGCTGTATACCTGAAACTATTATAACATTACATGTCAACTATATCTCCATGAAAAAAAGAAAAATGAACAAATGAGAATGTATCCTGTGCAATGAATAGACACTGTCACAAAACTTAGATAAATTAGGCCCAAAATAAAACACCTTTCCACAGGGAAATTTTTGGCCTCAATCATTTGGAAATATTTTTTCCTGCTTTGACCGATAAAGAAAGATATAAGGTCTGACATACACATATATGGCTATGTAGAACATCATAAACCAGTTATTTTGTGCTAATTCTCTACTAAATGCTAAGAAAATGGGCTGCCAAATTTTCTTGCCCATTTAAAAGTTGACTTGTGAGAAACACAGCAGGGTCTGAGAGCAACCCTCTTTGCAAGCAAATAGCTTTCCCTCCTGAATCCCTCTCAAACTTTTAAAACTCTGCTGAGTCTGTCTGCTCTTGTAAAGCCCAACAATTGTTTATGCCCCCAAGTCGCCTTGTAACAATTTTGTATGGGAAGGGAAATGTGGAAAAGATCTAAAAAAGGTGGAGAGGGAGGGGATGTGGTAATTTCAGTGATAGATATAAAAAATACAGAGAAATCTTATTCCCAAGATATAAGGTGAAGGACCTGAATAACTGAAGGATTGGCTCAAAGCAAAAACTCAGAGAAGACATTTGAGTTACATTCAAACACCTAAAGGCTGTCTACAGATGGGGAGGATACATTTGCTCTGTGTTTGTCTAAAGGTCAGAAACAGGATTAACGGGTGGAAGTTGTACAGGAGTAGATTTTATCTCAACTTAAAAAAAGAACTTTTGAATCACTAACACTACCAAATTACGGCTTGCTCAGGAGTGAGGTGCTCCCCATGCGCATCTATGAGAGATGCTTTAGGAGAAGGTATTACTGAAACGGGTGAAAGATTATTCTTAGATGAATTTTTAAAAATACTTCAGACTTTAAGAATTCTGTAACTGAATAAGGAGCTGGGAGCTAATAAAGTTTGTAAAGTAAGCAAACAAATAAGAAATTTAACTTACATTTATTTACACCTCTAATGTCTTCTTTGCGGCAGACCAGAGTCCTGTCTGGCATTTTCAGAAGGGCATACGTCTCTTATTTAACCAGGGAGATGATGTGACCCTTAATTTCATAAACTTTAATTAATTTTGTTTAAAGAAACTTGAAAAAATCAAGAAATGACAGTGTACTATTGTGTAAAGTGATTCTATCCATGGAAACTCCCTATGGCATTAAGATGTGCAGGTTTAAGCTAGGCAGTTGCTTGGCTATTCGGAATAGGTCGGTTGTCTCACTTCAGTTTGGATAAGAAGCCCATTGTTCTCACTTTAAAGCTCAGAGACAAGATATTCACAATATATCCGCCCGTCCCTCCCACATTCGTCCAAGGCCTGGGAAGCTTCTGCCCGAGACTATCTATTCAAACTGAAGGACTGACTGAGCTATTCAAAGTTCCCTCCCAAGCGCTCAGGGCTTTGTGCTACTGTCCAGCTGGATAACACTGGTGGATTCTGTGGTTCAATCTGTGCTAAGACACCTCCCACCAACTTGAATACAGAGCTGTAGCATTTAAGTCTCTTTTCCATAATTTTTTTATCCAAGTAGTTCAGGGTTTGTTCTGTTTTGTTTTGGACCTTGTATTACGTCCTTGGCCTCCAGTATTGGGATTTACTTCAGCATATTTCAACCAGAATATAAATGCTTGTGGATGAAATTGTTCATATGTGGTGGGTAGGACATGTTCCTGTTTTTTCCTTCTCTTCATATTTTCCACAGTACTTGGCACACTGCCTTGCACACAATAGATGTTCAACCAAGGTGTGTGAAATTCAATTAGTCTTTTCTTTTCCTACCCAAGAAAGTGTTGCCTAAAGAAGTAAACCAACACTGAAATTGTGACATTTATAAAATATCATGCACTGAAATAATCTTTTGATACTTTTCATTCATTTCAACAGTGATTGACCAATTTACTATTGACATCATTAAGAGATTTGAAGTACCTGATAAGCTACCATTTAAAATCAACAGCCTTAGTTCCCTGGAACGAAAGAAGAAAGGCTGACTGAAAGGAGTAAAATCAGTTTTTGAGCAACTTCATGATTTCCCTATATGAACACTATATATCGATGAATCACTAAATATTTTCAATAGAAAGAGGCTTTAGCAACTAATAAGTCCAATTTCCTGAAGCAGAAGACAGACTACTGTGTATTAAGGAAATGATTTGTTTTGCTTTTGTTTTTAAACAAGAGGACCAAACTCTCGGCCAAATTTTTAAAAAGTGAAGGTGGGGTGGGGGTGCAAGGGAGCGGGGAGAGGTATATAAGAGCAAGGCCTTTCTCCTCATCCTCGGAGTTCGGTGGACAACCTCCGGTGGTGCAGCCTGAGTTTCTGCTGTGCTGGACTTTACTCAGTGGGTAACAGATGATAACAATGTGTGTAGAAGACACTTACTCCTCCTCCTCATGTTTCCATCTAGAAGAGGACATTTCTACTCTATTCCCCTGGGAGCAAAGCATGGACGAGGTATTCAGGCTCTCCCTCAACTCACTCCTCTCATTGGAAAAGTGACTGATCTAATTGACGAATTTAGGAGACATAACTGAGTACATTCGGCTCAGCATTGCTGGGTCCTTCTCTTTCAGAGCCAGCTTGACTGAAGGATGCAAACTTTTGGGCCTCTTCTCCCCAGTGATAGCTTAGCAGATCAAGACCTACCTCTGCAAGGGGGAGCCTATAGTTTTGAGGAGAGAAGAAGGGTTTAAATCAGGTGAGATACTGTCAAGCCCTCTCTGGCTATAAATCTCAAGTAATATTCATTAATTCGGCTGTTATGAATAATAAGGATTTCTATTTGTCTGACTCCTATGTCCTATCTCTCAGTTGATTCAAAACTTGCAAGACGAAAGAGATGAACAGAATAGAGAAAGTATCAGTTTTTAAGCTCATACATTAAAGAACTATAATTATAAGCTACCCTTTGAAATTATAATGATTTTAAAACCAATATAGAAAATTATCAGGTAACTCAGCCTCCAAGTTTTCAACATTAAAATAATCTGTATTTTATTTTTAAACCATGTTTCTTTTAGTGAAACAGAAAAATTCAAACTGTTATGGCTAAACGTGGTATCCATTTCTTGTTAAGGAAATTTGTATTGGCCAGTATATTAAATACATACATAAATTTATAATTTGGGGCTTTAGATAACAGAATAGTTTTACCAGTTTATTTATTCTAGCCTCATAATGAACAGTAATCCTCTTGCTACAGGAGACAGTATTCCCCAGCACACCGCATCTGAAACATGACCACACACATTCAGTTATCATCTTCATCATCACATCAAATAGCATTTTTGGATGGTTTTCAAAATATTTTCACTCACATTGTTTTATTCAACCCTTTCCATAGCACCATAAGTTGGGTAGGGCAAATAGTTTTATCTACATTTTATCAATGAAAAAGTTCACAAAGTGAGATTATGCGACCTCTTGAAGTTACTCAGCCAGTAGTAAAAGAGCTGATACTAGTACCCAAATGTCCTGCCTCCTATTTCTACACAATTTTTATATATTTATTATATTCTCATTATATTACATTCTTACACGGGCGGTATTTATTGCAGGTGACTAAAACTGTATGATTTGTTCTTTGACTTCTAAGAGTACGTTACTTCAATGTAATTAAAAATATTTATTGAGTATCTAGCACATGGTTTAGCACATAACAACCACAACAGTAATAATAATGGAAGGTTCTAAATGTGTTAAGTAAATGGATAGATGGATGAATGAATGGATGGGTAAATATGCAGTAGGCATAAAAACAGAAG
The DNA here is from genome assembly GCF_021613505.1 of Equus quagga. NCBI lineage: Eukaryota > Metazoa > Chordata > Mammalia > Perissodactyla > Equidae > Equus > Equus quagga. The sequence continues at coordinate 93,492,996 of NC_060269.1, forward strand.
AAGAAGATGTAACTCCTAAGGAGGACAAATGTATTAATGCACAAATAGCTAGAATACATGTTGATATGTGCTATAATAGCAGCAGGTACATTATGCTAGGGGAACAGATGACAGAACAATTCATGGTGCCACATCTTGAGATTAGTCTACAAATGTTGTACCATAGACCCATTAAAATGTTCTTTATGTTGTAAAGAAAAGAACTGGAAGTAATGAAGCATGAAAGGCCCATTGTCAGAATTTCTCAAAGAAAGCTACCTTAGAATTCATGAAAATCAACAAAGAATCTAGGAATTCGAAACCCCAAAGAACTTAAATGAAAAACCCAGCCCTACACATTTTTATTAGAACAGTGACATCCAGATGGGGTGGAGGGCAGAGGGGAGACACATAATGTCATGTACATGTATATTTAGTTGTAAAAGAAAGCATTGAACCAAGGCATTAACCAGACACATTTCTAACCTTGACACGAGTTGCTGATGAAATGGCCCTTAGGATAAACAGCACAATTGGCCTTATTTTGACCTGAGTCAGCAGGAGCTTTTAGCAGGGGTTCTGTCATGTAAATGCCCTCTTGAACAAGAACAGAACACATTGTTCAAGTTGCTCAAACAGAGCTGGCGGTCTAGTAGCTGACACAAGGGAACTTGGGTAGAGGCAGAACAGAGAGAGGATCTCTTTCAGGAGGAGTGGTGAGTGTTAAAAGGATTTAACAGAATAAAAGGAAACTATTCTGGGAAAGATAATAGACGAATCCAAATACTTTGGCACTTTAATCGAATATGCTGCTTAGGGAAAAAGCAGTCTGCACCCCAACACCTGCTGGACCTAATGGACTCTGAAATGTTGTTTCAGAATTAATCAAGTCATTTAAAATCATAGCTGCAGTCTCCATTCACTACTCCTGTGCATAAATGTGCTGATCCCGATACTAATCCATGTTGGGTGACTTGAGCAATATATCACCATAATTGCCATTTTAGGGCTGCAAATTGGAGCTAAAATAACCAGATGCAAAAGAGATGGCCATATCGTACTCTCAAGATGGATCTTCAAAGTTCAAGGAGAGTTCAAGCATGGAAGAGGCAATAGAAAGGGGTCAAGTGTAAGGGGATTGTTCATGTTCAAGAGGAATTAACTTTACAAATATATTGTTTCTGAGGTGGTAATTGTCCCATCTTACAGTTATTCATACCTCATTTACTCGTTGCATTCTTCTCAAGCATTTAATGAAATGAATTTGATTTTGACAAAATATTCTATTTCAAAATTGCCATTAATTTTCAAGATTTTTTATTCTTCTCTAAATTATCTGTTTTAAAGGGACAGAGAATGAATTAGGAAAATCTAATATTTCCCTAGCTAATCTTCTGGCAAGAGCTTAGGCCAGTTTCAGATCTCCTTCCTAGCTTAGTCAATTAAATCACTGAACTAAAAAAAGTCACCAACATCCCAAACATCCGAAACTCAAAAGGTCAGGAAAGAGTTCTGTCCCATGTGAGTAAGACTAAGGCAGTTTTCTAGCTTATCTGTCAGTTTCTCACTTAGGGGAGAGTAAAAGTATGCAAATAAAAGCCTACAGCATCATTATTTGTTTGTATAAAATTGAGACAGATTTGGAAAATTGGGAGCAAGAAAGAAGCCCTGTGACTCCTTCAGTATCAGAATTGCTAAAAATACCACTGTCACTTGCTGCTTTGATCAAATCACCATTTCCTCGATATCTTTATAAAATAAATCACCATAAAAAGGAAGCACAATATACTTCTTTATTTCAAAACTCAAACTTGTTAACATAGCACTCAAGAACCTTCACAATCTGGAGCCAACCTACTTTTTAACACCTCTTTCTTCACAAGTCCTGGCACTCCAGATTCTGCCACAACAAATGGTTCATCATTCCCCAAAGAACGAGGCTTGTTTAAACTTCCACGCCTTTTCAAATGTTCTTCTCTCTCTATGACATACCGCTCTTCCCTCTTCTCCAGCTAGTACACTTAAATTTATTCTTTAATACCCAGCTGAAATGTCACCATCCTTGTCTGATGAGCCACCCCAATACAGAGCAGTTAGTTCTTTCTTTCTTTCTTTTGCTTTCCCATAGCGCAGAATGCAAACTTCCATTGCAATCACTTATTATACCAGATTATAGATATTTTCGTTGTGTCTATGACCCTCAATTATATTATGAGGTAATAGAGTAAATGGACTAATTTTCATAATTGTTTGAATAATATATTAAATGTAGGTAAAAGCAATTTGCAAAATTACAAAGCAATATTAAAATTTCAGTTGTTCTGCTATTACTATTTCTCACAACAAGCAATATATCACAACATATCATAGATATTTCTTTGTGTCTAATCTAGCAACCACCAGGATAAGGGGAAGAAAATATTTGAAGAAATAATGGTCAAAATTTTTCAAAATTTGATAAAAATTATAAACTTTCCAGTCTAAGAGACTCAATTAAACACAAGCAGAATTCATACAAATAAAAGCACATCAAGGACATATCATAATTAAAATTGCTGAAAACAAATAATAAAAATTGTAAATGTAGCCAATGAAAAGGGACATGTTAGATAAAACAGGGGAACAAAGATACGAATAACTTCAAATGTCAAAAGCAATGCAATCCAAAAGACAATACAATGACATTTTTACAGTGCTGAAAGAAAAAAAATGGCAAACTAGAATTCTGTATTTGGGAAAATATCTTCAAAAATGAAGGCAAAAGAAGTATATTTTAGGAAAAACTAAACCCCAGAAATTTTTTTGCATCAAACTTCCATTAAAGAAATGCTAACAGTAACTCTTCAGACTAAGGAAAAATAAAACCACATGGAAAGTTCAATACACACAAATAATCTATGCATGCCAATATGGTAAATATGTGGTAAATACAACAGATATTTTAGTCATTTTTAAAGTATATTTAAGAAATAAATAAATATTTAAAAATAATAATAACACGGTATTTTGAGGTTTATAAAATGAGAAAAAATGTATGATAACAATAGAGCAAAGGATTACAAGAGGGAAATAGAAGTATACAGCTCTAAGACTATTACAATATGCATAAAATGGTATAATATTATTTGAAAATAGATTATAATAAGGTAAATAATGCACAAACTAAGTAAAATAAAACATATATTGCTAATAATACAAAAATATAGCTAAAAATAAACACTACAAAATATTCAGCTAATTCAAATGGAAACAGAAAAAGAGGAGAAGAGAATATATAGGACAAAGAGAAAACAGATAGGTTGATGGCAAAACTAACCTGAACCATATTAATTATTTTACATACAAATTGCCTAAAGATTCCTGTAAAAGGCGAAGATTTTCAAACTGAACAAAAGAGCACGACTAACCCATATACTGTTTACAAAAAAATGAACTTAAAATATAAAGACACAGATTAAAAGTAAAAGGGTAGAAAAACAAAAAACATGCACATACTAATTAAAAGAAAGCTGAAACAGCTATATTAACATCAGGAAAATTACACTTTAGGAAAAGAGATAGCATAGTATATAAAATAGACATTTCAAAACAGCAAAAGTGTCAGTTAATAAAGAAAAAATAGCAATACTAAGTGTGCATACTGCAAGTAACAGATCTTCCACATACTTAAAGCAAAAGCTGAAAGAACTGAAAAGAAAAAGAGACAAATCCACAATTACAGTTGGAGATTTCAACACTTCCCTTCAAGAAAGTGATAGAACATACACACAAAAACATGAGAGTATATAAGACTTGAATAACACAGGCAACCAACTCAACATAACTGACATTATAGAACACTCATCCCAACAAAGCCAGCCTGAATAAACTTAAAAAATTGAAATCATACAGAGTATGTACTCTGACTGTAATGGCATTAAGCTAGAAATCAGTAAAAAATGTCCAGAAACGCCCAAATATTTGGAAATTAAACAACACTCTTATGAATAACCCATGGATCAAATAAGAGAAGACAAAAAGGGAAATTAAAAACTATTTAACCTGATAGGAAAAAATATACAACACATCAAAATTTGTGGGATGCAACCAAAACAGTGCTTGGTTTAAATGCTTATGTTGCAAAAGAAGAGTCTAAAATAAATGATCTGAAGTTTTACCTTAAAAAACTAAAACTGAATAGCATATTAACTACAAAAAAAGTAGAAGAAAGGAAGTAATATTGATAGGTTAAATCAACTAACATATAACTGAAAAGTAATAGATAGATAATATAAAACAAAAGCTGGTTCTCTGAAGAAAAAGAAAATTGAAAAACCTCTAACTAGAGTAATCAAGAAAAGAAGGAAAGAATACACAAATAAATTCAACAATTGTGAAATTATCTATGACAATATCTATCTCCTTTAAAGACAGATATTATCAACAGTGACACAAAATACCCCTATATCTAGTACAGAAATTAATCTGTAAATAACTTTCTCACAAACAAAACTATGAGCCCAAATAGCTTTACTAGTTGAAATCTAGCACAACGGTTAAGGAAGAAATAATTCTAAGGCTACAAAAAATATCTTAGAAAACAGAGGAGATAATACGTCCAAACTCATTCTAAAAGGCCAGCATTACTTGGATATCAAACCAAAGACATTATGAAAATAGGACACCTCAGACCAATAACACTCATGAATACAAATGCAAAAAACCTTAACATTAACAAATCAAGTCCAGCAACATTGAAAAAGTTAATACATAATGACCAAGTAGGATTTATCCAAAGAACGTATTGTTGGTTTTACTTCCGTGACTTAATCCATTTCCTTAATCAAACTAGGGCATTAAGGTGAAAAATTATATAGCTGTTGCAATAGATCAGAAAATCCATTTGACAAAATTCTACACACAATCATGTTAAAAACTATCAGCTAACTAGGAAGAGAGTAAATTTCAACTTGATAAAGTGTACCAAAAAAAACCAAAAAACCCTACAAGCAACATAATACTTAGTGAAGAAAGACTGAACACTTTCTTCCCAAAATAGAAAACAAGGCAAGGATATCCTCTCTCACTATTCCTATTTAATATTGTCCTGGAGGCCCTACCCAGTGCAACAAGGCAAGAAGAATAAATGAAAAGCAAGCAGAGTGAAAAGGAAGAAGCAAAATTATTTCTATTTGCACACACATGATTGTGTACATAGAAAATCCTACAGAATCTGAAAAAAAACTAATAGAACTAATAAGTGATTTTAACAGTTACAATATACAAGATGTACAGAAAAATCTATTGTAAGTCTAAATACAGCAAACAATTGGAAAATATAATTTAAAAATTCTATTTATAATAGCATTAAAATATGAATTACTTAATGATAAATTTAACAAAATATATGACTAACTGTACAGTGAAAACAACAAAAACATTGCTGAAAGGAATTAAAGAAAATTTTAAAAAGGGGAAAATATACAATGATCATGGGTTGGAAGACTCAATACTTTTAGATGTAAATCTTCCACAAATAGATCTACCCATTTGACAGAATCCCAGACAAAATTCCATCAGACCTATTTTGTGGAAATTTACAAACTTATTCTAAAAATTATAAAAATACAAAGAACATAGAACACTCAACACAATTTTGAAAAAGAACAAAGGTGAAAGACATATACTACCTCATTTCAAGATTAACTGCAAAGCTATCAAGAATCAATACAGTGATACTGACATAGTGTACAATGGAACAGAATAGTTAGTCTAGAAAAAGAACCACACATGAATTGATTTTCAACCACAGTATCTACATAATTTGATGGAAAGGGACAGTCCATTCAACAAATAGTGCCGGGACAGCTTAATATCAAAAAGTGAAAAAGCGAACCTCATCCTTTATGTCACACAAATTTTAACCTAAAATGTATCTTAGACTTAAATGTAAAAGTTAAAGCTACAAAACTTCTAAAAGAAAATATAGGGGAAAATCTACATCATCTTTACAATTAGGTTTTCTTAGATAGGACACAAAGTATTACTAAAGAAAAACTTGATAAACTGGACTTCATTGATATTAAAACTTTGGCATTAAAAGTTTTCCAAAATATAAAAAGAATTCTTACAACACAATATTAAGATGAAATTACTCAATTTTTTAAATGGGCAAAAATTGCAAGACATTTCATAAAGTAGACATATGAATGGTCAGTAAGGACATGAAAAGATGTCCAACAGAACCTATGCTTGTGGCTAAGATAGACTTAAAGAGAAAAGAATTCTCCTCATGCCTGAACAACTAAAAATTTGGACAAATATGTGAAATAATGGTTCTCAAGACATTGGAAATCAAACAAGGAGAGATCAACTAACCTAAAAGATTAGCCCTGTGATGGCTCCAAAACACCATCTGGAGAAAATTTCCAGGCCATGGTGCATAGTGGAGGAAATAAGATGGAATGCAAAAGTCTCCTTGAATTGAAGAAAAAGTTGGAAATCTGTGGAGGTCAAGACAGCCAGACATTGTAGAGCAGAGGACCAAAGAAAAGAGAAATGTGAAGACAGAGAATTCTAGAGACCTGAAGAAGGTCTGTCTCCCCCAAATATTCAGGATTTATGAGAAGAAACTACAAAAACTGGAGGAAAACACATCAAACAGCATTAGAAAGAAGAATCCCTGGGGCACACACAGAGCCAGGATTAATGTCTGTTTTGATTAGAGTGTGAACCTCACACTTCGTGAGACACTTGGTGAATATTTAGAAGTGTTTTCCCTCAGTAGTGAGGCAAATTAGCCGTAGATTAAACTGTGTTATGGTCATGCTCAACAAACGTTAAGAGCAAGAACTAAAAGGATCAGCTGTTTCCAAGTAACTTAACCACAACATAAATGCATAAATGCTTAAGAACATTTATAGGAATGCAAAATATACAAGATCCAACAAGTTAAAATTCACAATATCTGGCATCAAATTAAAAATTAAAAGGCTCGGGGCCAGCCCTGTGGCTGAGTGGTTAAGTTTGCATGCTCCACTTCGGCAGCCCAGGGTTCACTGGTTCAGGTCCTGGGTGCGGAGCTATGCACCACAGATCAAGCCATGCTGTGGAGGCATTCCACATAGAAGAACTAGAATGACTTACAACTAGGATATACAACTATGTACTGTGGCTTTGGGGAGAAAAGAAAAAAAGAGGAAAACTGGCAACAGATGTTAGCTCAGGGCCAATCTTCCTCAAAAAAAAAAAAAAACTAAAAGGCTTGCAAAGAATGATCATAATGAGAAAAATCAATAAATTAAATCCAAAACAAATACAACACAGATGATAGAATATACAGGTATACTAAGTTATTATTGTATTCAATATGTTCGAGAAGCTGGAGGAAAAAAAGACATGTTAAGTAGAGACATGGAAGATATATCCTTTAAAAGGACCCAAATTGAATTTATAGAGTTGAAAACAATGTCTGAAATGAAATACACAATTGATGGGATTAATAGAATAGATATTGCCAAAGAAAAGATTAGTGAGCTCGAAGACATAGACCACAAAAAAAAAAAGCTACCCAAAAGAAAAGTACTAGTGTTAAACATTACTTGTACTAAACACAAAAGAATATCACTTGAAGATAGATGGTGATAAGCTAAACATGTATACTATAAATAGCAATGCAACCACAAAAATAACACAATTTTTATAAAGTTATAAGTAACAATAAAACAAAGGGGATAAAATTGAATCATTAAAAAATCTCTATTAACGCAAAAGAAAGCAGACAAGAAAGAGAAAGGGAACAAATAACAAAGAGGAAAAAAAAGAAAGAAAGAAAGCAAAATGGCAGAATTAAACCCAACCATATCAATGTAAATGACATAAACATCACAAAAGCAGAGATTAGCAGATTAGATAGAATAAGCCCCAACTATATACTTCCTACAAGAAACACCCTTTATATATAAAGATACATTAGGTTAAAAGTAAAAATATGAGGGAAAAAATACCATAACACTAATCAAGTGCAAGTTGAAGTGGCTTTACTAATATCAAAGTAAATTTCAGAGAAAATAATATTACTGGGATAAAGAGGATCATTCTATAATGGCAAAGAACTCAGTTCATTCAAGGGACATAACAAGTAGACAGAAAATCATCAAGGATATAGAAAACCTGAACAATAGTATCAACAAAATTGGTATTCCTGGCATTTATAGACTACTCCACCCAACAATAGCAGAATATGCATTTCTTTCAAGTGCTCAAGGACCATTTACCAAGACAGAACTGTATTGGTGGTCATAAAATAAGTTTTATAAATTTAAAAGATTTCACGTCATATAAGGTATGTTGTCCAGCCACAAACAAATTAAATTAGAAGTTTATACAAAAAGTATCTGAAAAATTCCCAATTAACAAATTTGTAAATAACTCATGGGTCAAAGAAGAAATCAAAAGAGAAAATTGAAAAGTATTTTGAATTGAATGAAAATGAAAAATACAACATATCAAAATCGATGGGATATTTCTAAGGCAGTACTTAGAGGGAAATACAAAAATATTAAAGTAGAAGGTCTCAAATCAATGACCTCAACTTCCTCAGAAAAGGAAGAGCAAATTAAATCCAAAGTAATGAAAAGAAATGAAATAATAAAAATCAGAGCAGATATCAATCAAATAGAAAACAGAAAATCAGCAAAGAAAACAAGTGCTTCTTTAGGAAGAGCAATAAAATCAATAAACCTGTAACAAGACTAATGAGGAATAAAAAAAGATAATACAACTTAGTAGTATCAGGAATGATAGAGGCAACTTCACTACAGATTCTGCACATAGGAAAAGAATAATAAGGGAATAGCATAACAACTTTATTCCAGTGAATTTGACATCTTAGATTAAATGGACAAATTCCTTGAAAGGCATACCCTACGAAAGCTCCCTCAAGGAGAAATAGATAATCCAAATAGTACTATATCAATCAAGAAATGGAATTTTTAGTTAAAAACTTTACCACTAAAATATCACCATGCTCACATGGCTGCACTGGGGAATTTTAACAAATATTTAAAGAAGAAATAATACCAATTCCATACAAAGTCTTCCATAAAATGAAGAGGAATAAATATTTCCCAACACATCATATAAGGCCAACATTACCCTAAACCCAAAACCAAAAAAATATACTTCAAGAAAAGAATACTACAAACAAATATCTTTCAATAACACCGATACAAAAATCCTTAAAATTTTAGCAAATAAAATCCAACAATATATTAAAAGGATAATACATCCATGACTGAGTTTATTCCAGTAAAGCAAGTTTGGTTTAACTTTTGAAAAATCAACGTAATTCATCATATTAACAGAATGAAAAAGAAAAATCCTATTTCAATAAATTCAGAAAAAGTATTTGACAAACTCTAATGTTTATTCCTGAGAAAAACTCTCAGCAAACTAGAATAGAAGGGAACTTCCTTAAACTGACAAAGGGCGTCTATGTAAAACCTGTAGCCAACATTACTCAATGGTGTAAGACTGAATGCTTTTCCTCTAAGATCAAGAACAAGGCAAGGAGGTCCACTACTCTCACCATTTTTTTCAACACTGTAATAGAGGTTCTAGCCAATGAAATAAGGCAATAAAAATAAATAAAAAGATGGTGCTTCCCCATGGCCAAGTGGTTAAAGTTCCATGTGCTCCACTTCAGCAGCCTGGGTTTGCGGGTGCAGACGTATACCACTCATCAAGCCATGCTGCAGTGGCAGCCCACATACAAAACAGAGGAAGATGGGCACAGATGTTAGCTCAGAGCCACTCTTCCTCAAGCAAAGAGAGGAACAATTGGCAATAGGTGTTATCTCAGAGCCAATCTTCCTCACCAAATAAATAAATAAATAAAAAGCATTTAGATTGGAAGGGAAGAAGTATTGTCTTCATTCACAGACAACATGATCAACTATGTAGAAATTCAATGGAATCTTTAAAAAGCTACTAAAATTAAGTAAATTTAGTGAGGTCAAGGATACAAGATCAATACACAAATATCAACTGTATTTGTATATACTAGTACTGGTCAAAGAGAAATTAAAATTAAATACACCATATCATTTACAATAGCATCAAAAATACGAATACTTAGGGAAAATCTGACAAAAGATGTATACGACCTATATACTGAGTATAAAATATTGCTGAGAGGAATTAAAGAAGACTTAAATCCATGGAAAAATTACTGTATTCATGGATCAGAAGATTCAATATTGTTAAGACGTCAATTCTACCAAAATTTATTTACAAGACAATCCCAATCAAAATCTTAGCAGAGTTTCTTGTAGAAATTGACAAGCTGATTTCAAATTCATTTGGAAATGCAAAGGACCTAAAATAGTGAAAGTAACATTGAAAAAGACCAAATACAAAGGACTAACACTATCTGAAACTTATCATAATGTGACAACAATGAAGAAAGTGATTATAGATACATAGATTAATGCAAGGGTCCAGAAATAGACCTGCACATATACAGTTCTGTAATTTTTGACAAAGACAAAAAGGCGATTCAGTGGGAAGGATAATCCTTTCAACAAACGATGCTGAAACAATTGAATATCCATATGCAAAACAATGAACATCCATCCAAATCTTGAACTATGCACAAAAATTAGCTCACAATGGATCATAAATCTCAATCTAAAACTTGAAACTACAAAATTTCTAGAGAAAAATTAAGAGAAAATCTTTGTAAGCTTGAGTTATGCAAATATTTCTTAGCTATGAAACCAAGAGCACAATACATAACTGAGAAAAATTCATAATTGGATTACATGAAAATTTAAAATTTCTGCTCTGCCTAAGACAGTGTTAAGAGCATGAAAAGATAGGATGCAGACTAGGAGGAAATATTTGTGAATCACATAATTATATTCAAAATATTTACAGAACTCATAAAACTCAATAATAAGAAAACAAACAACCCAATAAAAAAGAAAGTGAGCAAAAGATTTGAAAAACCAGTTCACCAAAGAAGAGATACAAATTGCAAATTAGCACAGGAAAAGATGCTCAACATCAGGAGTCATTAGGGAAATGCAAAACAAAACTACAACATGATACCACTCTATACCTATTAGAATGCTAAAATTAAAGAGATTAACCTTTCCAAGTGTTGGTGAGGATGTAAAGCAATTAGAATTTTCACATACTGTTGGTGGGACTGTAGAATAGTAACCACTCTGGAAAACTGTTTGGCAGTTTCTTAAGAAGTTAAACATATACCTAATGCATGACCCAGTCATTCTGCTGCTATGTATTTACCAAAATGGAAGCATATGTTTATTCAAATATTTAAACACAAATGTTCTTAGTGATTTTATTTGTACAACCAAAAAGTAGAAACAATCCACATGCCAATCAACAGGTAAATGGAGAAATAAATTGTGGTATATTCATACAGTGGAATACTACCCAGCAATAAAAAGGGATGAACTTTCATAATACACCACAACATCAATGAAAATGAAAATAACTACGCTGAGTGAAAGAAAAAAACAAGAGTATATATGATTCTATTTATATAAAATTCTAAAAATTTCAAATTATTTAAAGTTACAGAAAATAGATCAGTGGTTGCCTGGGGATGGGGGTTGGGAGGAGAAAAGAGAGGAATTTCAAAGGGGCACAAGGAGAATTTTCAGATTTGGATATGTGCCTTATCTTGATTATGAGATGGGTTCAGAAATGTATACATGTATTAAAACCTATCAAATTGTACACTTACAATATGTATAGTTTATTATACCAATTATGCCTCAGAAAAGCTGATTTAAAAATACTTAACCTCTTTCATCATCACAGAAACACAAATTAAAACCAAAATGAGATATCACTACACACTCACTAGAATGGCTAAATAAGTATGACAACACCAAGGGCTGGTGATGATATGTAGCAACTAGACCATCATACATCACCTTGGGAACCTAAAATGTTACAATCATTTTAGAAACCTGTTTGACAATTTCTTTAAAAAACATAAACATACACTTACCACATGACCTAGAAATTACACTTGTATGTGAAAACTTATGTTTACACAAACTTCTACTCAAATATTCACAGCAACTTTATTTGAAATACCCATCAACAGGGGAATGGAGAAGAAATTGTGTTATATCATACAATGTAATACTACTCAGCAATAAAATGGAACTAGTTACTGATATACACAATAACATCAAAGAATCTTTAAAAAATTATACTACATGAAGGAAATCTAGCCCAAAAGAGCACATACTGAATGATTCCCCTCCATGAAATTCTAGTATAAGCAAAATAGTCTGTAGTGATATAAAGTAGATCAGTGGTTGCTTGCAGCCAGGGATGCAGATATCGGCTAAAAAGGGGTAAAAGGGAACTTACTGGTGTGACAGTGCAGTTTGACATTTTAACTATGGATGTGGTCACATCTATGTTTGTCAAAACCAACCAAACTTAAAAAAGGGTAAATTTATTGTATCTAAGTTATACTTTAATAAAACTGATTTTAAAATAATTTTCACAAATTGACTGCTTTCTAGGAAAATGTCCACTACCAAAATTAATTTAAGAGACAGAAAACTTGAAATGAAATAATTACTATGGGAGAAATAAAATCTGTGAAAATTTTATGAAATAGAAACCTTACAATATTGAATACTTTACAAGAAAATATGAAATGACCAAAATTGAGGACAAAAAGTTCTAGAAAATCAAAACAAACATACTTTTAGGATTCCAACGATTCAATTTCCACAGATAGTTTTACAAGTAAGTTCTCTCAATCTTTTGAGGAACTGATCATGTCTGTTCCACAGCACAGAATAATATAATTCATTTAATGAAATTAGTAAACAGATGAAGTGAAGTTAAAACTGGTAAAATATCAAATCCATGTAAAACTACAAAACAAAATTCTACTCTGACCAAGTAAGACATCTTAAAAGAATTCGAAGGTGGTTTCATATCTTAATATTATTTCACCCACAAATAAGTAAAACTAGAAAAACTATATATTCTCCTAAATCAATAGCCAAAAAAGCATTTGATAAAGAGATAGTTGTCATTTAAACATTTTAAACTAAACAGCTTATTTCTTAATTTGTTGAAGAAGTAAATTTAAAATTAAAGATGACACTTCACATAATGAAAAAACAGTAGGAATATTCCCATTGACATCAAGAACAAACAAGGATATCACAACTGTCATGAACACTGTCATGGAAATTCTAATCATTAATTACTACTTACAAAATTGGAACACAGACCACAGGTCCCAAAGCCACATGGACTCTATTACATAACTACCCAATTCCAGTGCCGTGGTGCTTAAGAGGCAGTGAAGCACAGTGATATAGAAGCAGCTCTCTGGGCGTAGGCTCCCTGGGCAAACGCTGCCTCCATCACTTTCTAGCTGGATAACCTTGAACAAATTACCTAAGTTCCCCACGCCTCAGTTTCCCCACGTATAAAATAAGGATATCATTAGGATTAAATGAGTTATTACATGTAGTGTGTGCTTAAAACAGCCTATAATAATGGCTACAAAGTAAAAACATAAAAACTGTATTACCCGGGACACCTAGCAGATATATTTTTTGATTACTATTTTTTGCAAACATGGCACCAGAATCAGTGAGTCACCTCAACCTTTGTCAGACATGTATACTGGTTGACTAACCTGTCCTGACAAAGTATTCATAATCATCCATTAGGAAAAAAGTCTTTAAGAAAATAATTAATCCAAATAGATTTCTGAGGCTTTCAGTTTTCATATAAGCACTAAAAATAGTCAACCTCATTCCCGTTGTAACTTGCTTTAGACACCAAATCTGAACAACACAGAAAACTATAAATCTAAAAGAGATGTTGTCCTAATGAGAAACTTTTACAGTAAATATCTAATTATTCCTATCAAAGTACAACTTCATCAAATTACAACTTCATCTTTACTGTTCTTTATAGTCTCAACAAATGATAGTTTAAGATTGTAAGCAGAAATAGTTAAAAGATCTCTTTCCAGTTCCTTTCTTCTATCATGTATTTGCAAACTTATAATTCCCACATTAATTCAGCTATCAAGATCAAAGAGAGATGACATTTCCACGTCTGATGCTTGCACTCGTCCCCCTCTTTCTCCATCGGTTTGTGTTTGTGTATGTGCATGCGTATGTGTGCCCACGTGTCTCACCAACAGTTCTTGTACATCAACAGAGAAACAGAGCTTAGAGGAAAATGTGGCGTGGAGACTGGGTCAGAGGCACAAAATGACACGTTTACGACAAGGTGCAAACTGTTGTTTTACCTCATCTGCAAGATTTTGTTTGTTTTGTCTTTTTCAGCCTCTGCAGAGTCTATATTCAATATTAAGTGCCAAACAAGCCCCCTATGCCACTCTGGAAAACTCATCCTATCTTAACTGTGGGAGAGTCAGTGGCTCAGAGCAGCCCAAATGGGCCAAGGAGATGCATGACGGCTACGGCTGCAAAGCAGAGAGAAGGGAGAGAGAGAGAGGAGTCACTTCCTTTTCTAAGCCCAAAGTACCCGCAATGGCTTCTAAATACAACCAACCCTTTGGCAGAGCTTTTACATACTAAGTGTGCAAAACAGTTGCCTGTAGGCTTATTTAAAAAAAAAAAATAGAAAGAAAAAATAAGTGAGCCTCTAAACGGAAGGAAAAAAAGACATTTAATTAAGCCATAGAGCTAAGGGGATAAGAGGTTTCTAGTTCCACCTGTCTTACTAAATCAAATTTAATTTAAAAACAAGAATTGTCAATTTCATTGTTAAAGGAGTTCCATCCACTACATGTCTGTTCTTCCCACTTTTAGTCTACTACGTATGTTGGGTTTCATGCCTTCCAAATAGAACTTTAAGTTCAGAGTGAAACTAGCCCTATATATAAATATGTCTCAAAATAAGAATGTGTAGGAAAATCCCCAAGTGTCCACGATTTCCTTTTTGTCATAAATACGGTCATTAATTAAAATGTCCCAGGCAGCCACCAGATCCATAGAACTATTCTAGGAACAATGTAATAAGATTTGATATGTGTCTCCAAACAAAAAACAAGCTTAGGGTTTAAATACTTCAGGTAAATCTACTTTTTCTTCTCTAAATTACCCACTTATCATATCAAATGTTCACTTATATTTTTGATGACAACTCAACTTGTTATAAACAGCTTGAACTAAGGTACCAAGAACTCTTTTGGAATGAAAAAGAAAAATAAATAAATAAAACCAAAAAGCCTTTACCATTACACCATCACCACCTCCAACAGTTTCAGAGTAAGAACAACAATACTAATATCAATAAGTAACACAATTCAAATAGCAGCGTCTTTCAAAAATTCTAAACACATTATGGATATCAGCTAATTAACTTATTATGGCAGAACGGACATGGATTGGTTATTACTAATTTCTTTGAAATTCCTAGTTCCAATTGAGACTATTTTATTAAAAGGGTGTCATATAATTGCAATATCTTACAATAAATTAAGAATCAACATTGTTGATATAAGTATTCATATACACGTGCTCCTCTTCTTTGCTTTTTAAGACACGGTGAGGTTAGGCAGAATCTCCCTGAATTTACCAACACCACTTTCATACACATTTGGGCCCCTAGAAAGGAATATATATTATACATCCATGAGGTATGTCTATGGGGGTGGAAGTGAGGGCAAGAGGGTGACTTGAGATAATCATTGCTAAAATGTTTTATTTGCACATGATAATTTCACCTTCCATAAACATCAGCAAATATGCTTCTCTCTCCTCTCCCTCTCTCTCAGGATATTAGGCAGATAAGAGTTATCAGTAAAGGTCATCCTCAATTTCTGTACAGAAATGATCTGTCTCCGGTACGTAATAAACATTTATCCATGCCTTTATTAGCTATATTGAAGCTGACAGTTCTGTTAAACCATTTTCTTTCATTTTGCTAGGTCATGACGGTTAATGCTGCTAAAAAATCTCATCACTGCTTTTGATCACTGTATTGTCTTCCCTGTATTATCAGAATTTTGTGAAGGTAAGCACTGGCTGGAATGACCTATTAAAGTTACAGCCCGTTGAGTCTCTGGTTTTTTTTTCCCCCCTCTTTTCATCACAATAAAAAGGCAAAGGAGTGCAAAGAATAAATTTTCTTCAGAAGGTTATATTTAGTTGGGTAGTTGACATGTTCAGTCAACTCTCAATTATCCCCAGCAAAAAAGTACCCAAGGCATCAAATATAAATGAAAACCACACATAATCCCAAATCTTCATTTTGGCTGAATCTTTTACCAGCATGTTCTCAGGATCTAAAAAGACAGCTTAACATTTTACTCAAATCCTTTTCTCATCTTCAAGGATGAATTCTCAGAAAGTAGACAAACAAAGAAAAAGCAAAAGCAAGAAAAACCCAGCCATTGAATAAACACCTCCAGACAGTTGAGATATGTGACAGAAAAACATGATGAAGGGTGCAGTTTGCATCCGTGCCTTTCCATCTTTCCTTCATCCAGGCCACTTAACCTTTCCTTTCACTCAAGGCAATTGTTAAGAAATGTTTGCTTTTAAGGAATGAAAAGCAACAAAATAGATATGAATATATCTGCCTTTGTTAGTGGATTAAAGATCTTATCAAACTTGCCAAACAAAGGTTGGTTGTCAATTTCAAGGAAATACAGTTCAGATAAATTATGAAATAAACTGTTTGACGTTTCAAACATATTTTCTTTCAGTTAAATAAATATTTATTGAGCTCCTATTGCATGCCAGGCACTATGGGGGATTAGAGGAATATAAAAATATGAATCACTCATTTCTGCTCTCAAGTAGCTAATAAGCAAGTAACAAAAATAGATATTTAAAATTCACAGAGTGATATTAAAGCTCAGAGAAGTAGCATCTTCCCCAGCTAGAAAGATCCTGGAGGACTTCTAAAGAAAGTAAGGTGCAAACAGAATCTTGAAGGGCCAGCCCAGTTATCCAGGTGAAGAAGCAAGAATGAGGGGAAGGGTATCGCAGAGGGAAGAGCATGAGCAAAGGCGGAGACGTGTGATAGAGTTTTGTGTATTGATAGCACCACTGGGATCTCCAAGTTGCCAGAGCACAGCAATTGTAAACGTGGGGCCCAACAAAGGGAAAGAAAAGGCCATTGGTGAAACTGGAAACCTGGGGAAAGTCCAAATCTTTGGGGGCTGTGTAAGGAACTTAAATTAGCAGTCCTTCCAATATCATTTATATGCAATAAAGAACCAATATGACACTTTAATCCCATTATCTATTTGTTCTTTCTTTTAGTTATTTGACAAGTTTTTTTTAGAATTTACCACATGCTAGGCACTGTTCTAGGTGCCAGTGGTCCAGTGGTGAACAGAACTAAGTCCCCGAACTCATGGTGCATTCCTTTTGACACAGAGAGAAAGACAGGAAACAAACAGCTATAAGAACAACAACAGGGGCCAGCCCAGTGGCGCAGTGGTTAAGTGCGCACGTTCTGCTTCTCGGCAGCCCGGGGTTCGCCAGTTCCGATCCCGGGTGTGGACATGACACCACTTGGCACACCATGCTGTGGCAGGCGTCCCACATATAAAGTAGAGGAAGATGGGCACGGATGTTAGCTCAGGGCCAGGCTTCCTCAGCAAAAAGAGGAGGATGGCCAACAGATGTTAGCTCAGGGCTAATCTTCCTCGAAAAAGAGAAAGAAAAAAAAAAAGAACAACAACAAATGCTGCCAGGCGGCGAGAACATGTCAGAAACTGTTTAAGCTCTAGTCTCTAGAAATAAGTAAGGCTGGATAAAGAGGATAGCAATGCGAGGTGAGGGAATGGAGAGTGTGGTGAGCTATTTCACACGGAGAGGTCAGGACACGATAATTGAGCAGAGACCTACAGGAATATATTTGAGAGAATTGCTTTCAAAGTGAAGCTGATCACAAAAGCAAAGATCCTGAGTGGGAAATGTGCTTGGCAAGCTACAGGTAAAGTAAAGGGGCCAGCGTGGAGCAGAGTGAACACACGAGAAGGTAGGGGAGGAAGAGGGGAGTATCGAGGGAGTCAGATTATTACCGAGTGCAGGGATTTTCAAACTTTTTGGATAATGATCGAAAATAGTACATTTTATATAGTGACATATATATGTGCCTTAGAGATACATACTGAAATAGAGATATTTAAAAAGTTTCAAGAAATAGTATTATGTGCAGTACTCTCTATTTTCAATTCTACTTCATTTTTTGAAAAGACTGGTGGTGAACACAATGTAGTCTATACAGAAGTCAAAGTATAATAATGCACACCTGAAATTTATATAATGTTATAAACCAGTGTTATCCCAATAAAAAAGAAATAGTCAAGGGGTGGGCCCAATGGCATAGTGGTTAAGTTTGTGCTTTGCTTTGGTGGCCCAGTGTTCACAGGTTCAGGTCCCAGGTGCAGACCTACACACTGCTCATCAAGCCATGCTGAGGTGGTGTCTCACATACAAAATAGAGGAAGACTGGCACAGATGTTAGCTCAGCAACAATCTTCCTCAAGCAAAAAGAGGAAGATAGGCAACAGATGTTAGCTCAGGGCCAACCTTCCTCACCAAAAAAAAAGAGAAAGAAAGTCAAACTCATAGAAAGAAAGCATAGAAGATGGTTTCCAGGGGTCAGGGGAAAGAGAAATGGGAGTTACTCAACAGGTACAAAGTTTCACTTATACATGATGAATAAGTTCCAAAGATTTGCTGTACAGTATTGTGCCTATAGCTAATACTATATTATGCATTTAAAAATATGTTGAGGGTAAATCTCATGTTAAGTGTTCTTACCCACAATAAAAAAGTAATTAATTAATTTTAAAAAATTCTAGTCATAATCCGTTAAATTTATCTTACAACCTATTAATAGATCACAACCCACAGTACAGAAAACACTGAGGCAGGGTCATATAGACTAGTTAAAAAAAAATGTTCTTTTTAAGGTAACCAACCTAGCCCAGTGCCAGACACATAGGCATCCTAATGTTGTTTGTTGAACAAACGAATGAAAATTATTACAAGTTATTTATAAAGTCCAAATTCTAAAGACTTCATTGGGCATTTCCATGCCAAAACAAAACTAACGACTGCATGGGCTTCAGATCCTTGCTTGTCAACAGGGGCACCAGAATATACTCAAAATTTAATCAGGAATCAATGTCAGTCACTCCTCAAAGTGACAAACTTTTCTCAAGAAGGACATTTTCTGGAGATAGGAAGAGAGCCCTTAAAATCCACTTTTAAAATAATATGGACATTTTGGAGAACTCAAATATTTTTTTCTGAATAAAAAAGTAAGATAAAATCAGTTGGGAATAGGTCTCTAAAGAGATTCATTATTGTTTTCATGAAAATTAATCTCTTCCTACCTTTATGTGATTTCTAGCATAGGATTGTAAAATCTTCAGATACAAGTGTGATCATGTGCCAGAATTTCTGACGAGGACTTTCAATTACTCTTAAGAATCGTATATGAGGGCTGGTCCAGTGGCACAGCAGTTAAGTTTGCACGTTCCACTTCAGCTGCCTGGCGTTTGCCAGTTCAGATCCCAGGTGCAGATCTACACACAGCTCGTCAAGCCATGCTGTGGCAGGCGTCCCACATATAAAGTAGAGGAAGATGGGCACAGATGTTAGCTCAGGGCCAGTCTTCCTCAGCAAAAAAGAAGAGGATTGGCAGCAGATGTTAGCTCAGGGCTAACTAATCTCCCCCCCAAAAAAAGAATTGTATATGAAGAGAACAATCTTCCTCATGAAATTAGCTGTGTATGTTTTATAAAAGAACTGAATTAGAGTCCAGAAGATCTGATCTTTATTCTGTAGAATAATAATAATGCCTAAAATTGACAGAGTGCCAGGCACTGTTCTAAGCACCTTACCTATACAATATTAATTCATTAAATACTAACAAGAACTCTATGGAAGAAGTATGATCACTATCCTTAAAATAGGAAACTGAGGCACAGAGAGCTAAAACAATTTACTATGTGTTGTGCACAGCAACACACTATATGTACTAACTTATTTAATCTTTCTAATAACCTTATTTTACAAATATGGAAACTGAGGCACAGGGAGATATAACTTGTTCTCAGTGATGCAACTATTGGTGGAGCTGGGATTGAGTCCAGGGCAATCAGCTCAAGTCCATGCCCCTGACGACTATGCCATTCTGCCTCCTCTACCTGTAACGTCTGTTCCAAGTTAGCACTGTAAAATAAGACGATGCTTGCCAAGTGAGACTTTAAGGAAAATGTGAGCTTCTCAGGAGAAACCAATGGCCCTGCTATACATCTTTAGCATCAATCATTAGATGACAATTTTAATATACTTACCACCAAAGACTTAGCAAATGTAACTAATGGCAATTTTATCTTACATTTTCTCCTAATAAAATTCTCTACTACAATTTTTAATTCATCTTGAGCCTGAATTAATTCAATTGTTAATGTCTTTCTGCATCTGTTTTGTTTTGCTTCTTTCTTGTTTTCCTAGGACCCAAGTTTGGAACTCTGTGCCTTTAAAAATTAAAAATGTGTCTATTCATATCTCATTTTAAAAATTGATAATTAGATATCTTTGGGTGTTCATGGAGAGATGCAGACATCTAGATACATGTCTACTTCAGCAATTACAGCTCTTACTGAAAATAGAGAATTTCCCTCATGCTGTCCTTCAGCTGTTTGCTTGTGCAGCACTTTATACACACACACACAAACGTACAAAGAATGAGTAGGGTGTTAACCTTGATGGTCTGCTCCTTAACCTAAATTGCATTCTTTGCTATCACGATAATGGTCATATTAATGGTCAGGACCCATTTCCTAAAGAGCCTTTGTTCTCCATGGGGACTCAGCATAAATATACCAATAATAATAATTCACATTCAATTGCTCTATCAACCCGAGTTAGAGATGAAGGTTGGTAATGGTAACTTTTTTTACCATCCGAGTACAAATGCAAACAATAGAAGTGCAAAGAATACCACGATGCCCTCTGACCTTCATGCCTGAGGTCACCAGACTCCAAAACAAGGGACAAGACCCCTGTGGTCATGGGAATCTCAAAGGGACATTTCAAACCACAAGCCTGGCATTTCTTAATGAGCTCACATTGCTTAAACTCTGGTGTGAGATATGGTCAAAAGAAAACCATCTCTTTATCAACAGGTAAAGCCTTCAAATTCCTAAAATATATTCAGCAGTTAAAAAAATAAGTAACTGAAATACCCACTTTCCCATGGTGATGTGGTATTTTAAGCCAGGCATTTTCTGTGAGAGCTTCCCACTGTTTGGATCAAAATGAATAAAAACAAAGGACCAAATGCTTAACAGCTCTACTAATATTTCTTGTTCTTTTTTAAAGTATGTCTTGGAGACAACCCATGATAATCAAAAACCACATGGTGGTCAGGTCAGCCTAATTTAACACTACACTCTGCTACATCCATAACCTTGGATAAACCCTCATTTCCCGGTCTAAATCAGTTTTACAAAGAAGAAAGTGCATTCACCTTTTTTTCCCTTTTCTCTCTCAAAAATACCCTGGAGTTCATTGTAACAAATATTCTCCGAATGTTTGTTATAGTACGATGTTATGATGTAAAAATATAACAAAATCCTTCACATGATACAGACTGAGACAAATCCTCTGTATAGCATGTTCTGTACCATTCTCTGCCAAAATATAGCTGGGCTCATGAATCTGTTTTCAAATCATAACGCCTTAAACACTTCAGGGAGGTTATCCTCTGCACTCGTACCAGGAAAAAGACAAAAACAGGAATTACATGAAAGAATAATCTGCCTCTTCCCTTTAGCATCTTTCATATGACAGCTTCAAATCCTACCTGATATTGCACAGAAATTTAGATGAAAGACTTAAATCTACTGCAAAAAAAATAGTATCTAGCCACAAAGTACAAAACAAACAGAATGGGGTATCAGCATGTGGCAACTCCAATATATCTAGTCGCTATCATTTAGTTCATGTGTCTTTCCTATTTTTCGGGAAGAGACAAGTAGTCAATAAGAAGAAAAACTATTGATCTACTAAGAAGTTTAATACAACCTTGAAATAAATTCTGTTCAAAACCCAGAAGCCTCCCTCAGTGTAATAGTTAAATTACTGACTCCCAGGCAAAACAAAACTCCTACCCTTAGGCCATTATCAGCATGATCCTTTTTCGAAGTCTTACAGGCTGTTCAAGGGACAACCCGATGGTTTGGCTAAAGGGAAACAACATCTCGAGGAGCTCAATACAGGCCAAACACAATGGTGCCTCCCAGTATGAGAATATTAAATTATTATAGCTGCATCAGGGGGCACAACTGTTAGTGGCCCCCTCCCACTGATGGCCTTGCTCCTCTCCTCCCTGCAGTGAGTGTTCATTGTCATACCTAATATTCAAATGCTTTGATAATAATAAGATTGTCAAGATAATAGCAGGAAACTTTCAGTAGAAGCTCCATTTTCCAAAGCCAGCTGTGTTCCTCTCTGATTGCTCTTCCTAAGAAGACACCTTCAAAAAGCAAAATTTTTCCTATTTAAAAATTAGAACATAGTTCCTATTATATGTAAGTACACATGTGCAGGGTCTAAGTTTAGGAGTACAAATATCTGCCAGCAATTCAATACTGCAAATGACCAAGAGAACGAATGCTACCCAAGAGGGAGCCCAGGGAAACCGCCCAGATAAGGAACAGGGCAGCAGAACGAGATGAATCTTTCTTAATCTAACATTCTGTTGGGGCAGGGTGTGTTTTTCCCCCATCCAAAGAGCTTTAAGTGGATGCATGAAGGAGACAAGGTCTTAAATCAGGGAACGATCGCCCATGTGGGCATTATTGATGGCACCTTGTTAGAAGAAGCAGTTTGGCCTTCTTTATTTCCTTTTATTTTGCACGACATTCCATTCAATAGACCCAGTGAGGTGGGGTGTAATGTGGTTTTTTGGAAGAACACTAGTATTGTTAACATGTTCAATATCTGTACTTCTTAAGGTTGATTCAGAAAACTTTGTTCTTTTGTCCCAATAAAATAATGGTTTTAGGGAAACGTTACCCTTTTGCTTTCTTTTCTTAGTCAACGCTATTTGGTCTACAGCCATTTTAGATAAAAAGTGCCAATGGACTGAAAAAGAAGTAGCAGCTGGAGACTAAAGCTCTGCAGGTGGCTGCTGATAAATACAGTATTGTAACTTGCTGGCATGAGCCCTCTCAAAGTGTTCTGAATACAGGTCAAAAGGCTTGACAAATTCAGAAGTCAAATTTAAATTATAATTTATAACTACACGCAAGTAAACCCTTATCCATGCCACCCAAAAGGATTTATTTTTTCTTTCCTGGTTGCACACGAAAGGACTGAATTTTATTCACCTTTTACATGCAAACTAATAACAGTGTTTTCATCAGTGTCACAAAAATGCATAGTTATTTCAGCGATTTGACAGTTTAAAGCAATGGTGGCCATTTCTTTAAGGAGGAATAAGCTATTTTTTTAAATTATATATGTAATACATAATTTTTATGTTTTTAAAATTATATATAATATATATTTTTATAAATTATATATATTTATACATATTACATATGTAATTTTATAGAATAGGTACATATATGAATTAGTTATATATAAGAGATAATATATAATTTAAAAAATATATACATAATACACATGAAGAATACCCTTTAAGTATACTTGATTATAACCATTTGGGGAGAAAAGCACTATAAAAAGATAGAGAATTGCTTATTTCCATTTTGACGTTACGTGGGCCAGTAGGTATTCTCCTTCCATCCATCTCATTTGGCCACAGTTGCTCTATTGCTCTCTGCCTTCTAGCACTTATGTTTCTCATTTTCATGGAATTAATTACTCATTGCCTGTATATTTCTTCAGAAGTATTGTCTTTTTCATATATTTATCCTATCTCCATGTTTAAGTTTTAGATTTCCCAAGGTAAGGATCATGTCTTTTATTGACTTATTGCATTTCCCCAAAGCAAGCCTTTCTCTGTTCGATGTGAATGTTTAGTAAAAGAGTTGACAGTTTATAAGAAGAAGAAAAGAGATCTAAGAAGGCTATAGAACAACAGTGGCCATTTTTACAGAAATACAGTCAGAAGAGGTAAGCTATGTTACATAATTGTAAATTATTGGTTTTTCAAATGATGATCATGTATTCTTTTATAATAAAAACATAATAAAATAAAATAATTTTTAAATAAAAAAGAAGGAAGATCTGAAGAGGCAATCTAATCCTCACCTTGAATGATCCAATCCAAATACACCATCACTTTATTAGTCAATGGTGGGATGGAGTGCAGAGACAGAGCTTAAAAAGAGTTATGGATCTTGCTTTGATGTGAGACGTGAGGAGTATATGCCTTTTACTCTGGACCTTGACTTAACCTATGCAAGTGGAGAAAAGAAGTATAAAGGTATCTTCTTTAAAAGGAAATAGAATGTCATCTCGCCATACTCCATCTACTAATATTAGCATTCATTCATTCTTTCAATTTTTTAAAACATCTACTACATGTCAGGCATTCTTGTAGGCACTGAGGATACAGCAGCGAATAAAAAAAAATAAAATATCACTATCATCACTGAATTACAATCCAGTGGGGAAATAGACACTAAACAATAAAATATTTAATAGATTATACGGTAATAAGTACCTTGAAAAAAATAATAAAGTAGAGAAGGGAGATTAGGACTGTTGTGGGTGGTAAAGATAGTTGCAATGAACAGTTCTGTGAACTCCAGGTCTCATCTCCTTATCTTGAATGCTGCCTTTAAGCCCAATTGCAGTCCCGGTAGGAGTAAGAGAAGGTCTAGATTCAAGACTAGAGTTAGACAGACGCCAAATACACATACGAGATTCCTAACTGATTCCAGTGGCAGGAACCCTTGTATCCTATTGCTTTTGCCCTGAAGCTGCACAGACAGAACCTGCTCTGCCGAACACTTTCTTTTTCAGTTACAAAATAATAACAGTTTTAGAAAACTGAGAATCTCTTCTACCAAGAGCACAAAATTCATGGAAGTATAGTGCTCTAGGGGCTCCATATGATTCTGTTTCCTCCATACCTGAGACTGGTTTTAGTGAAGCAAGTTTTAACTCAACAAAGGTCTGAGTGCCTTAAAAATTCTTAACATCAAGCAGTAGATCCAGGTTTATGGGGCCTGAAGCTTATATAATTTAGGAAGGCCCTCTTTAAGAAAAAAATACAAAATTATGAATAAAACTTAGGTATGAAAGTGAATATTGATTTAAATCAGAAAAGAAATCAAAGCAAATTATAAAATTCACAAAGCTGACGAACACCACAAACATCACAGAATCTAGAAGAATTATCCTGACTAGCTTCTGGCTCCATACATCTCAAATCTGTTTCTCCTCCACTCCCCACATATGCCAGTGATGGGCACCACAGAACACAGCCTCTGGCCCTATTCTTTCATGGCATAACAAGGGCTAACACAACCCAGCACTGGAAGAAGTTTCTACACTAAGACATCCAGCAATAATTCACCCTCACAAACGACTGTAAACCACATACCACATCCCACGAAATCCAAACAAATATACCCCCAACTTAGCTTCCCTCAACCATATGCCAACTATCCAAAGCCACTCAGATACCACTCACCTGGAGGGGAAGTCATAATCTTATAAGATTTCCCCATTTGACAGATGAGAAACTGAGACTCAGTTCAATCCAAGGCAAAAAGGATAGTAAACTTCAGGTCTGGGACTTGAACACTGGTTCTCTTTCCTACGTGAAGTGATGTTTTCTTGATGAATGCTTCAAATAACTGGAAAATAAAAGTGAGCACAGGAGAAAGAATAAATAAAAGAGAGGAATATCACTAACTGAAGGATTTTACTAGACATAAGCTAAAAACTAGAACGAGGTAGTCAAGGTTAATATATAAACAAAGTACAATTTTAAAATAGTACAGAAATGGGCTTAATAGATTCCAACCTCCAGAATAATCTTTAGAAAAATTCCTCAGTGTATTCCAAAAGAGAAAGGGCCAAAAGAGAATTCAGCTCACCCAACACCTTTCTCTACCACCAACTCCCAATCCCAAGTTATCAGCCACACTTTTATCCTTTAACCCCGAGGCAGCTTCTGACAGTTTCTTAAATACTTACCATCAAGCAAGAGCAGATCCAGGTTTTATGGGGCCAATGTCTGGCTTCTTACTGAGTGGATCAGGCTGTTCCTCACTATGCCTCTCTACCAGGTGTCAGCTGAAAGCATCTTGGAATGGTAAGGCCATTGGTATATTCCTGAAATACAGTATTATATTAAACACTTCACAGTCAGCTCTGTGACAAAGAAACTAAAGGATTTTTGGAAGAATCAGACTGTCAAATAATATTCATTGAGAGACTCTCATTACTAGGTTCTGTTCTAGGCTCCAAGACTTCTGTAGGGAGGAAGACAAGCAGACTCCGCTCTCAAGTAGTTTGCATTCCAAGTGGAGGAAGCTGACAATAAATATGTGCACCAATAAAGAAAGAATTCTGAGTTTTGATAAGTGCAATGAAGACAAAAAAGTAATGACTAGGGCTGGGTGGACTTCTATAGGGTAGAAGAGGTGACATTTCAGGTGAGATCTGAATGATAAGAACAAAGCAGTTATGGGGACATCTGGGAAAAGAACCTCCCAAGGAAAAGGTACAGCAAGTGTAAAGTCCCTGAGGGGGAACTGAACTGGGTATGTTCCAAGCACAGAAAGAAAGTCAGTGTAGCTGCAGCTTCTAGAGGGAGATGATATCAGGGAGGTAGGCAGGACTAGAACACACAGGGACCCGTGTGCCCTATGTGTTAATGAGTTTGGATTGTTTACTAGTAGAAAGAGAACTCACTGGATGCCTTTAAGCAGCAAGTGATAGAAAAACTTTAGAACTTTTAGAAAAACCATTCTGCAGCATGAGAGAAATGGTGCAAGAGGACACAGAGGGAGAGGTCCAGGTCAGAAATGTAAGTTTGACAGACAGCACACTTACAAATTAATTTACAGTCATGGGACTGCCTGAGACCACCTCAGGACAAAGGGTACACTGAGGAGACAGGAGGGCTGAGGACAGAGGCCGGGAATGTTGACAGATCTGGGAGAGGAGGCCATTGGGATTTGTCTGACGTCCTGGCCCTCAAGCCAACGACTCCAATACCTCAGGTAGCAGGAGCCCCCATACCTGGAGGCTGCCTGTGTATGAGAAAGAACCAACCTCCCCCATCTGCCTGGAGCTGGAGCAAGAACAGTGTGAACAGTGCTTTTCCACTGCTAATATTTGTGCTGGAGAGACTCTGTGGACAAGGAATATGTGTTGGGTTTCTTGACCCACGGGAGTCTGATGATTCAGGGTGAAAGGCTAGGTCAGATGTTCCATTTGAGAAAGATGGACTCAAAGTGCTCAGAGAGACAAGCTGATGGGAGGTAGAAGTAGGAGGAGAGGCATAACTAAGAAGGGAAGAAAGAAGCAAGAAAGGGGAGGAGAAGGAAAGGACAGAAAAGAAAACCAGCACTAATTTAAGAAAAGAGTATACAAGGGAAATGTTATGTCACACAGTGTACAGTAGGTGATTTTTGGTGGTATGCAGATTCTTAAAAACATTTATGTATTATATATTTATTTTTATAGTTATCTCTTGACAATTAAATTGGTTATTTTTGTTTTGCATTTCAGGAGTGAGATAACATTTCCTATTTAAAAAACACTTATTTAAGAAAAAAACAGAAAATCTATTTAAGGGGAAAAAAGCCCAAATTCTTAATCTCTAGAATCCTCAGGTTCCTTATCAATACAGAGCGATATAATCTGTCTTTCAGGGTTGCTGTGAAGATTAGCAATAACAGTTAGAAAGTATCTAGTAAAATGCCCAGCAAGTTCTCAATAATAATTAACTAATATTATTACTATTATTATTCTTATTATATTATTATTATATTTATAAATATAACCATACAATTATAATTATATATTATATTACTATATATTATTATGATTACTATATTATTACTACTATAATACTATTACTATACTACTATTATTATTGTTATTATTTTAAGTACCTAGCATGTGCCATGCATAACAAAAATTATTTTATAATGGAAACATAGAAAAAGAATAGAAAAGTAAAAAAATAAAGGCAAAACAAATCTGGAGAAACAATTATAAGATTAGCAGAGAGAGAGGAATGGGATGGTCATTTATGATAATGAATTAAAGCAAAAACTGGAATTAGAAAATAAAGAGTTGGGGGCCGGCCCCGTGGCCCAGTGGTTAAGTTTGCGCGCTCCACCTTGGCGGCCCAGGGTTTCGCCAGTTCGGATCCTGGGCGCGGACTAGCGCTACTCATTAAGCCACGTTGAGGCAGCATCCCACATGCCACAACTAGAAGGACCCACCACTAAAATATACAACTATGCACTTGGGGGATTTGGGGAGAAAAAGCAGGAAAAAAAAGAGAAGATTGGCAACAGTTGTTAGCTCAGGTGCTAGTCTTTAAAAAAAAAGAAAAGAAAAGGAAGAGTTGATTAGAAGAAATTAGAGGGATAGGAATAAAATTGGGAGTCAGGTACTACAGAGAACAAGATGATGACATGAGTTTGAGATGGAGCCGAAAGACCTGATCCCAAGATTGGGCTTGACTGATCAGGTTGCTAAGCACAGAAGAGAAGCAGAGGCTCTTGATCTAGGGACCATGGGTGGGCTCTGGGAGACCCCTGAAACCTCTAAAACAGTGTAGTAAAATTTTATGTATGTAAACATCAGAGCAAGTATTTTTCTAACAAAAGGGTCCATGTCTCCCATCAGATTTTCAGAGATTTATGACCTCAAATTTTTAAGTACTGCTGATGAAGCCAGATCAATTAGTCAACTGAAAACATCTGAAAACTGTCTCTACAGAGGCACTATCTCAAGTTTGCCAAGTATTGGAACAGTGTTGTACTTAAAGTGTCTGGGATAATGGGGGCAAGTGCTAAGCTAAATCTGTAATGGGCAAGTCACGGTTGCATCACCATTATTTTCCAGAGTGGATTTGTGGTAAGCCATGGCCAGACCTGCTAGAAGCCTAATAGATAAAGAAGCAATTCATATGTGAAAACACGTAGCTGTGGCATGGCTAGATTTTCCTTAGATAACAATGAGACTGATCCTTGAGTGTTGACATTCTAAGCATTAGAGATGGCAATGAGCATGCCCTTCTGAGCTCCTGACTCCACCAAGTAGTCTTGACCCCAAACCTTGGACATAACTCTGGAGGAAATGCAGAGGCCGCTGGGGGCCATTTCCACACACTCATACCCCTAATCTCACTGTGCCCTTTTTACTGCTTCTTTCCTGGTTCAATAACAAACTGAAAGTACCAGCAAGCTTAGACCAAATCTAAGTCATTTTCATACCAGACCATCCTTAGGAACAGAGTCAGCCAGCCCCAGGCAGCTAGGCAGAGCTATTTGGAGATTGCACTTGACCTATTTTATCACAACTCAGTACTCTCATAAATATTTCATAAATATCTGTCGTTTCAAAAGCAAACTTACAGTTTAGCATATCAATAGAAACACCGATAGGGTTCACTTCAATAACTGTAGCTTATCCTAAAAATTTCTTTAACTTATCTAGAGAGAAGCAAAAGAAAATGGGCTTCCCAAAAAAGAGGCCAAATTCAAAGGAAAAATGTAAATACGGGAATATACTTTGAAATATCTGTCTTTACTAAGTATTCCTAAACATTTACAAATTGTGCCCCTACTGACCACTTTTTACAACATATTTTAATGGTGAGAAAAAATAGTGAAGAACGTGTTTCCCATGGTTGAAAGGATGATGTAATGCAAGTTCTACAAGGAACTCACCAGAAACCGCTAAGTACCCAAGGTTTTAGGGCACCAAAAGAAATACTTAATTAAAACAAAATGAAATACTTAATAAAAAATGGATTCATTAAATGAATAAATAAATGATTCAACCAACAATGACTTTAAATGTTGATTCTTTAAACGACAGCTCAGTATCCATTTCTGGTAAAAAATAAAGCTTTCTTGGCTAAGACGAACAACAATAACAAAAAAAACTATAAAATCATGTTGGATTGAGGTTAGGATGACCAGCTCTTGGTGCGCTAGTCTCTCAAAGATGAAGATCCTTACTTCAACAACTAAGAGAAACAGAATCCAAACAAAAATTATTAGCATATTTTATACAGAAAAGTTTTAGCTTTGTATATAAATGTGAGTTTCTCATCTTGGAATATCTATTTTTCTCTCAACTTGTTCAGTTTATAGCTAAGAACAAAACAAGAGGTCAAGTATAGTAATGGGTAAGAAAAACATAAAGGAATATATTTGGCAGTGCCAAGTCAAACAGACATTTAGAGTCACACACGTATCAATTCTTCTATGGGAATACAAAACAGCAGCATTTTCCATTAGCTTTTTCACCTCCCAGGTGGAGGATGTGGGAGCCTCCAGTACTTGGTAACCTACGTGGAAATGCACATTGGAGGTGCTTCCTCCCCTGAAAAGAATCTCTTTGCTTTCTCTGAAGTTCCTCGTGCACACAGCTGAGTTGAGGCTCAGAGAGGTGCAGTGTGGGACAGAGGAAGGGAAAAAACCCTCTCTTCACACTAGCACTGCTCTGAATGCGGACCATCTGTGCCCCCAGCTGGAGCGCCGGCAATGGTCTGGCACTTGAACCACACCATATTTACAGATCTAAACACAAATGGCTACTGCCTGATTGTTTCATGATTCATTAGTCAGACAAGCTCTCCTCTCCCGCCAGCACAGCTGTTACAGAGTAAACCTTTGTCACTTAATAGGCCTGATTATTACTTTCCATCAAAGGTATTGATCTGTGTCACCTCTACTTAAGGGAATGGGCGAGAAGAAAAAGGGGGGAAAAATGGACCAGGAAAACATGAACATGAAGAAGGAGGGCAAAAGAGGGACATTAGGCGAGATCAGCAACACTGGCTTCCTCCCTTGCTCTCTCCTGCGTGCCCTGAATGTCTGGATGCGTGTCTTCGGCTGAGGTGACTGACTTTCTCGAGAAGAGGAGCCATACTTCACATGGTGTGCAGCCCTGAGCTCCCCAGACCACTGCAGTCACAGACGCTGACCACACAGATCATTGTTCAACAACGGGCACAGGGTGAACTGAACCAGAAATCTGTATCAATTAATAAACGAAGCCAGTGTGCAGATCAAATACAGGCTCTGGAGGGAATTTTTTTATAGCTCCTTTAATTATCTCCTTTTGTTTAACAAATACGGTGAAGCTATAACCCCAGGCTGTTCCCTGACTGTGTCGCGCAGCATTCGCCCAGGTTGAGAGGTGCTCCTGTCAACCGCCAGGCGGGCTCGGCGGGGAAGAGCGCTGGCTGGGTGCGCAGAATGCCAGCTTGGCACCCTGGCCAGTGCTCTGCTTCTCTCTTGCTTCTTTTTATCACTTTCTTCACTTTTTCCTTTTTTAAAAAACTCAAAGGAACAAAAAGTGAGAGGATTTCCTGGAAGGGAGGAGACAAAGAAAGGCTATCAGAAACTACACCACCTCAGCAAAAACCAAGGTAAAGATTCCCACCAACATAGCCACCATAACAATTATTTGGGAAGCCCAGAATTTTAGAAAGGGAGACCAGTGATCATCTATCTAATCTCCTGATTTGCCTACAAGCAGAGGAAGCCCAGAGAGGTTAAGAAGCTTCCTCAAACAGCTTTTTGGGTGGGACAGCTGAGTCTAAAAGAAAAGTCCTCTGCTAACGTGTTCAGAGCTCTTTCCATTCTACTAACCAGCCCTCCAAATACCAAAATCTCAACTCAGACAGCGATGGTGTTAACTAACTTTGTAGTTCCACAGCCTTATATAAGATCAGATCATAATAGGATGAGACCTTTGTTCATAGCTTGTAGATTAGCCTCAGTATACTCACACTTTTGTAACTATATCACAGAAGAACAGTATTTTCCTTTACATAGTACACACATGTGGATGTGTAGATATCACACACAAGTAATCCAATGTAGGCATCTACACAAAATGGGCCTTGCTTTCACAACCACTTAACAGCTCTAGTCCTCTGAGATTCCATCATAGGCTGGTTCTCTTCCCTTTGCCTCCATAACATTCACTGCAATTGTTACCCAAATCTGGTATATTAATGAGACCTTTATTACTCCTTTTCCCCAGACCTCACCCTCCAATTGCAAGCACACTGTCATTCTAGTTCACAAAGTTCAATAGCCTTGCTAAGTACATCACTGTTTGTTTTATGGTGCTCACCGTAGGTGATGGATTGACAAGCCTAGACACTGGGACCCTCCATTTATGTGACTGTCAATAGAAGCAAGAGACAAGGTTCACCCTGCCAACTTGATCCATTCAGAATTAAAGGGGATGGTCAGAACTCGGTTTGCTTAAGTTTCTGTCTCCAAAGACTTTATTAATGAGTATAGCATTGAGAAATACCTGAATGAGCTGTGGCCCTGGGGAGCTGAACAAGCCCATTTCATACTTATTTTATTCTCAGTAGGCCCTTGGCCACGGGTAGGATGCTAATGGCTTGAGATCACTTCTGACTCAGCCCAGATTTTAATCAGCAAACTGGCAATGAAAGACCCCCTGTCCCATTTCCATGTCTATAGTTCTCCAGGTGGTTTAATTGTTCCACTTGATATCCATGTCCAGGGCCATCTAGTCTTCTCCCCTGCTCTGTTCCCAGTTCCCAAATGGCAACGGGAATTTTAGTCTTTGGAGCAGAATATTAATGAAGCATGCAGTGTATGTTTTGGTACCCACAAAATTTTTTTTTCAAAAGAAATATCCTTAATTCTTTCATCAAAAACAGAATTCAGATTTGGAAACAAATGAATCTTACTGATAGCCAACTTTTAGCTTTTGAGCTTTCCAAACCAGAGTTCCTTTTTTGTAAGTTATGTCTATCAGTTGACAGGACCAATATGATTTTACATGGGCACAGTTTGGCAAACAGGAACTCCACATAATATAGTGCACTTGAAATTCATATAAAAAGAAAGCTGTCAGCAAGTAGAAACTGATTAAAATAAAGGACATTTGTTCTTAACAGGGGAGGAAAATCAGCTTATAGCCATAAAAAGGAAACCGACTGGCAAGAACTCATGTGAAAATGCCAAAGTATTAAAAATACACTTTGATGTTTTCTCTGTTTATATTCCACTGGATAATTTGACTTCGAATCTAAATATGCATTTTTCTCAGCATATCAACAAAAACGGACCTTACCTAGAAATCTATATATGGTGACAACAGCATGTGGAAGTATCCTCTAAAAAAAACGATCTTTAAAATGTTTTAAAACATATGACAGATGGTTTGTTACGCCTTAACGAATTTTGGTGAGGCAGGAAGTATAGGTATACTACCTCAATTTTACCAACAGGACAACTAATGAGCTAAGAGGTTAAAGACAGAGAAAAATCACGAAATAACATTTACAAAGCCCCTACATGTGGGGAGTCACTGTCTGGAATGCAAGAGAGCTATTGGTTAGAACTCCAAGAAGACCTACATGATGGTACACAAAAAGAAAAAAGAACAACATCAATGTCATTAGAAAAATTGAGTCGAAGGTCTTATCAAGGCCATTGTCTTTAGAGAAAGCCTGAGAGAAAATCCATTTTCTGGCATCCAGTGGTGGTCACATGTTCTACAGGGAGCCATGCAGAACGGGGCCTGAGTCTGAGTACTTTCTACCCAGAATATAATAAAACATATGTGCAGTCAATAAAACAATGTGCCTTTAAAAATAGTCATAACACGGGGGGCTGGCCCCGTGGCCTAGCGGTTGAGTTTGCGCGCTCTGCTGCAGGTGGCCCAGTGTTTCGTTGGTTCGAATCCTGGGCGCGGACATGGCACTGCTCATCAAACCACGCTGAGGCAGCGTCCCACATGCCACAACTAGAAGGACCCACAACGAAGAATATACAACTATGTTCCTGGGGGATTTGGGGAGAAACAGGAAAAAATAAAAAAATCTTTAAAAAAAAAATAGTCATAACACTTGTTCTTATATAGCTACATTATTTAACTAAACATATATGGAACAGCTGGGACTAAAACCCAAAAAGTACATATAGCAGATTGCAATGAAAACCTACGGTTGTATTTAGTTACCTACGTATTTTAATTTGGTGCATGCAACCAAAGCCAACGGTATTCAGGGTTGGATGATTGTGCTTTCTCGCTCCTAAAAATGTCAACACCTAAATATGTTCTGGACAATGCCTTTTTCTTTAAATATTTTTTCTTTATTTTTTTCTGTATTTTTCTTCATAGGGTGAATATTCGCAGAAATTTTTAAAATGCATTGTATTTATATTTCTCATCTCTAAGTGTAAAGCCACCATAGTGCATCCTAAAATGTGTCTAGTCAATGTGGTATAAATCTGGATTATAAAATAATAAATGAATGAATGAATGAATAATAGCCAATACTTATGACTATGTGACAGTCATGCATATATTAACTCATTTAATCATCAGAATACCCTATACATTAAGTTCTACTATTATCTAAATTCTACAGATGAGTAAACTGAGTCACAGAGAGGTTAAGTAACCTGGCCTACAACATATAGCTGGTAAGTGGCAGAGCTGGAATTCAAAACCAGGCTGTCCGGCTCCCAAGTCCACACTCTTAAACTAAAGTTTACAAATAAAGATAACTCCAGAAAGAGAGAAAGGTAGGAAGGTAGGAAGGAAGGAAGAGAAAAGGAGAGAAGGCAAGAAGGAGGAAAGAGAGGGAGGGAGGGAATAAGAAAGCTTTGAAAAATTAGTCAAAAAGAGGGGGGCAAAGTTTGCCTTTATGATGCAATGGGGAAATCAGAAAAAAATGCTCTTGAGGGATTAAAGGAAGTCTTTTTGACAACTGGAACAGGCTTTTTTTGAAAGAGAGGGGTTTGATGCCAATTGAACCCCTCTATGACCTTGGTGGAGGAGAAATGACTGCAGATTCAGGCCGTCTGTGCCAGCTCTCAGGGCCTCCCTTCCAGGAATGCATCCATCTGCCTCAGCATCCTGAACATTTCAAATACTGCTCCTCCCTGCTTGGACCTAAGAAGATGTCAAGGGATGAGAAACCCGGAAACCTAAAATACAAGCGTAGCGATGCATGGTCACTTGGCAACGGTGAGTGTGCTTAGCTTCATGCCAAGGAATGGAGCCTGCCTTTTTGCCAGCAGCCCAGACATTCTGCAAACAGACGACACAAGCAGAAGCAGGGGCACAGAAGCAGAAGGGATCTGTCCAGCAGAGGAGAAACCTTCCACACATTCACGGGAAAAATACAGAAGATAAGAAGAATAGATTATCACTGATGGTAGCAGCAGTACGTCTGCGATGAGAGAAAGTATTTGTAACTCAGTGGTAATGTGGACCATATTATCTGGGAACAGAAATATCATGTAATGATATGTCACTCGGTGAAATCTTGGAGGCGTAGCCCACAAAAAATAAAAAGAGACCCCAGTAATTGGTTTTCGGAGTTAGGTAGAGCTGGAAATGAAGGCTATCAGAAATCTTAGCATAGATGCCTCAGAGTTCCAAGGTTTGAAGGAGCTGACGGTTTGTTCTATTTTCTTTCCATTTCTTTTTTTTTCTTTGTTACATTAGGTACCTTGGGTAGCCTCCTCTGGTGTTTAGAGAATAGAAACAGACTTGATAGCCCATGTGGACCTTTTTGGAACATTTCACATATATCTTCGTGCAGGGATTTTCAAATAAAGCTTTCCAATAAATTATGACCTTGAACTTCTAGATAGTGATGTTTTTCATTGTGGTAAATGGATCAGAATGTTGAATATAGTATTAATAATTAATATAGTTACCATTGAATGAATGCTTACTACGAGCCTTTCAGGCACAGTATAAGGGCTTTATGTACATCAATCCTCACAACAATTTGAGGGAAGTACTGTTGCTCCATTTTACAGAAGAGAAAACTGAGACTTAGAGTGGTTACAAGACCAGTAAAAGGTAGAGCCAGGATTCAAACCCAGGTTTGTGTTTCTCCAAAGCACTTGCTCATAAAAGATGGTGCCTTAAGTACGACATCAGGAATCTTAAAATAACTACACCCAACCAGGTGTCCTGAGGTTTACCCTCAGCCCACCCTTGGCTAGGTTGGCACACGTGACTGCTTGAACCTTCAACCCTGGGAACGAGCAGGAATGTGACAACAGTGCGACAGTAGGAGTAGAGCAAAGGGCATTAGACAAGATTTGAGAAGAGCTGGATTGTGGACCTGCCTCTGCTTCTAATTCTCAGCTCCCTTGGGCATGTTCTCAAGCCCTCTGAATCCCTACAAAATGGTGGAAAGGAGATCTGCTCTATCAGCCTCACCATTGGATGATTAAGGGAAAATATGAAGCGCTTCAGAAATGCCTTTTTTTTTTAAACTTTATATACGTAAGATTCTTAGATTGTAACTCTGGCTTATGCAGACTCAACCGCTGAAATGGAAGTCAGTGCCTTCCTTTATCACTCCTTGCCCTCAAACAGCAGCCACAGCTATTAGATTCTGCCACGAAAAACATTCTCCCAATGCTAGAAATTGTGGAGGATGAGCCTGAGCAAAATGACTATACATCAGGTGTAACACCAGCCTCGGGGCAAAGACAGAAAGGAATCAGTGATTCCTGAAGTGCCCTGTGTCACTTATAAAGGACAGAAAGGAATGAATATTTCTATGTTTTCCTAATGCCTGCTGTTGAGATTAGCATGTGGTGAATGCAGGAAAACCAACCCCTGTTGCCTTCTGACTGCATCGTGAATACGGCATATATCTATGAGGGATTCAAAAATGCCGAGGCCTACCAAAATTCTGTTTTTGACTCCAGTTTCAAAATTATGTTGTCTTTCTTCCTAGAAAGCTGCAAAATCAGGACTCTTACTAGATCCTGTGGCTCCATGGCCTTTGAAATTGCATTTAAAAGGAGTTCCAAAATCCGCAGATTCCTACCAAGGTAATTATAATTTTCAAGTATTTAACTTTTTGAATTAGGAACTCTTGAAAATCTGATAAAAGCCATGGATCCTCTCCCTAGATAAAGGCCCACACATACACACACACACACACACACACACACACACAATTGACTGTACAGGAAGGAGCCCACCCAGGGGCCCTTAAGGGTTGATGAACCCCAAAGTAAGAACTCAGAGCTCACACCGGTGGGTGCAGGTCAATACACTGCACTACCATGCTCGGCCAAGGAGTGAGTGGGGACTGCACTCCATCCCCTGTACCACTCACTAAGCCCTGTGGTATCTTCCCAGAGGGTGTGCTGTTTTCTAATTTGTGCAAAGGCGCCTTATAGTGACAGTAGTGTACTGGGACCAGCTCACACCAGCTGTCAAGCTGAGCCCATAGTGTGCATCTCCTCCCAATCCCCCATTCAGTGACAATCACATTGGTAACCTGAAATCAGTCATGGTGGGAGTATTCACACAGAAGGAAATTATACAAACCCTACAGAGAAGGGCTGTCTCCAGCAAGAGAACCAGTTGTTAAGATTTACCGGTATCTCAGTGCACATGGGCTAGTAGAGACCCTGAGAACCTCTGTCCTATATTATGATAGATTTGAAATAAAAGGCAGAAAACATAATCTTAAAACCTACATCCCAATTTCCTTTCAGGCAATACCAATTGCTTTTAGATCAAGGGCACGTGGGCCCTGGCTTGTTTTGCGCAAGGACTTAACAGCTAACAGATGCTAGAGAAGGTATTCAGAGAGGGCCGCTAGAAAAATTGGTTCCCATTCAATCCCAGATGAGTCTAAACATAGCATCCAGAGCTATAAACCTATGTTTTAAAACACCTGCAGCATTGATAACAGTAACTGCCAAAAGAACCATTAAGAAAACAAAAAAAGGATGGCTGCATACAATTTTTAAGAAAGGGATTAGAGGGAGGAGGGTGAAAGGGGTGATGAGGCACATGTGTGTGGTGCTGGACTGTAATTAGTCTCTGGCTGGTGAACGTGATGTAAACTACACAGAATTCGAAATACAGTACGATGTACACCTGAAAGTTATATAATGTTATAATCCAATGCTACTTCAATAAAAAAATTAATTAAAAAAAAAGAAAGAAAGGGATTAGAAGGAAGAACGATGGGGGAAAGTAAATCTAAAGCCCCAGCACTCCTTGAGATGCCTAGGAAGAAAAGCCCTGCCCGTAGCAGGCATAAATTATTGTGGACTGATGTCAGGTTTCTTCTGCAAGCTTTTGAAGAACTGCTCTTTACAACCAAACACTGTTGTGAGCTGAGACCTTCTCTTAAGAAGGAAAAAAAAAAAAGTCAGGTCAAACAATTGATTCCAGTTTTGAATTACAGAGGGCTATTGATTTTTCATTAAGGTTCCCGTGCTGCTCTCCAGAGGAGGGAGAGAGAGGAGAAAGTAATTCATTGATCAGAGCGGAGGGCCATGTTCATTTATTGGCTTTCTGCCACTTACCATTATTCCAGATTTTAAATGTATATTGAAGTCAGTTTATTTTCATCATGGCCTCCTGTCACCAGAAATGTCTCCCAGTAACTATTAGTTCAATCATCCTTTCCTCACAATGGTAATGAGTGATGATAGCCAACATGATCTGGATTCGTGGATATTATTCATTGGACAGCAGCATTGCTCCTCCCAAGGCTCTAGTTAAGAATCTGTCAACACTTTAATAGTCTAAAAGGCATGAATAGGTTGAGGATTTTTTTTAAATATATTTGAACAAAAAAAACTGTAGCATTTTTACCATATTTTTAAAAAATACCATATTTATTTTTTTTTTTAAAAAAAAGAAAGCTTTCCTGGAAGATCCATGGTTTTTGATCTATCAATGATGATAACTTTAGAGACTGCAGGAAACCCACCCAAATCAGGCATCATGTACGTACACCAAGCCACTGGAAACCAATCTAGAGAACCATCAGGCACATGTAGAATAATTCAGGCATTCCACATGCACCCTAATTTTGTTTGCAGAAACAATCTTTAATTAGTCTGTATTGTCTTGACTCACAGTTGAACTTCTGTTTTACATATTAGCAGACTGAGGCCCTGAAAGACTGAGTCACTCAGTATCACCCAACAAAGTGGCAAAGTGGGGATTAGAACCCACGTTCCCCAGCTGCCAATCACTATTTGTTCCACAACACCATGCTACCATTCTAATAATCTATCCTCTCAATTCATGTGATATTTATAATGCACAAAAATCATAAGATGATGTTGACTTTAACATCAAGTCCTAGAAATGCTGCTAACGATTTTTTCTTTTTCCCCATCTAGAGATAAGACCCTATTTCCCACTAAGTGCGGCTTCACACCTAGTTAAGAAATCAGCTGCCCACATTTTGTAACGTGAGTGACTACTTGCCTCCCAAGGGTTCTGAATCTCAATCCCACCAGATCACCTGCCAAGGGGCTCATGTATAGTAATGCTTCTGGTGCATTTTCCCAACACCTTGTGAGAGGTGGGAGGAATTCTCCCATTTTATGGATGATTTGGCCAAGGCTACAGGGGAAATAATTTACAGAGGACTCAGAATTAAGCCTTCTCACAGACAAGGTCTCTTTCCACTACACCACAGCTCCCTCTGGTGCTGAAATTGACAGTGGAATCTATTAAACACAACTATATAAAAAAAAAACTAAAAGATGTATACCAGTAAATCGAGCTGGGAAATATCACAGAAAAAACATCCCATTCAGAGAAGCAATCAAGAATATAAAATGCCTACAAATAACTATGAAAAAAAATGTGTGGAACTTACATGACTAAAACCAGACAACTTTACTGAAAATGTAAAACAAGATCTAACCAAATGAAGAGACACAAAATACTTTAAATGTGTCAGTTCTTTCCAGAGGGAAATTTTGGAAAAAAGCATGACAAAATTATTCTAAAATTCCTCTGGATGAACAGACAACACAAACACAAAAGGTATTTTGAAAAATAAAAACAATAAAGAGGCACTCATTCCATCAAATATCAAAATGTAGTTTAAAACTTCAGGATTTAAAACTCATTGAGAACCTGTGAAAAAATCGACAGATCAATGAAACTAATTAGATGGCCATGAAACAGACTGCAGCATATATAGTAAAGGAAACATCAAGTAATCAGAGGGAAAATTATTATATATTTACAATAACTAAATTGGATATTCATTTTACAAAGTACATCAAAATGTATTTCAGATGAATTAAAGAGTTAAATTATTTTTTCTTTTTTTCTTTTTGAGGAAGTTTAGCCCTGAGTTAACATCAACTCGCTAACATCCGCTGCCAATCCTCCTCCCTTTGCTGAGGAAGACTGGCCCTGAGCCAACATCTGTGCCAATCTTCCTCTATTTTATATGTGGGACGCCTGCCACAGCATGGCTTGATGAGCGGTGCTAGGTCTGCACCCAGGACATGAACCCTGACCGCTTAAGGGGAGCATGCGAACTCAACCGCTGAGCCACCAGGCCAGTCCCAAGAGTTAAATGATTTTTTAAATGCTAAAGAAACAGGAGAAAATACAGATAAATATTTAACTTATGAAAGTTATTATTGGAATAAAACCAATGAAAAATCATAATGGAAAAATAGATTTTGCTACATTAAAATGTAAAATGTCTATTTAAACATCACAAATTACAAAAATTAGAGATGCAAGTCACACAGACATACAAAAAACTGTTCAACCTCACTAACATCCAAAAACACCAATTAAAATAACATCTTTATCTACTGAATTGACAAAATTGTTTTGGATAATAATAATCAAGGTTCTGGTGAGGCAGATACTATCATACAACTGATAGGAGAATAAATTGGTAATCTTTCTTAAAAGAAATATACCATTATGTTTCTGGAGACTTTAAAATACATTGAGAACTTCTGGCCCAGAAATTGTATTTCCAGAAACCTAGTCCAAGGAAATGACCAGTATGTTTCTAAATAAGATATGCATAGAAACATTAATTATAAGAACCAAAAAATGGGAAATAATCTAAATAGAAATAAAGGAAATTTTTAATTGGGTAGAACCATATAATAAAGTAGCACAAGGACACAAAAATCATGTTTTGAAGGATATTTAATAATATGGAGAAATGCTCATTCACAAAAAGAAAAGTCACTGTGGTTCCAATTTGTATAAACTGAAATAGC
Source organism: Equus quagga (assembly GCF_021613505.1). NCBI lineage: Eukaryota > Metazoa > Chordata > Mammalia > Perissodactyla > Equidae > Equus > Equus quagga. Next base: position 93,534,226 of record NC_060269.1, read on the forward strand.
AATGGGAATGAGGAAAAAGGGATGAACAGGAGAACAATTTAAGATTTAGAGTAATAGGGTAGGACCGAATCACTAAAAGGGTGTGGAGAAATAGGGATGAGTCAGGGATTATTCCCAGGACACTGGCTCAGGTGGGCTGAGTGGGAGAGACCATTGCCAAACTAAGCAATACACATGATAAGGTCAAAACTTGACCTGACTCTCTCTAATATAAACACAAACATTATGCTTTAAATCCAGTTCTTTTAATCTCATCGGATTTAAGCCCCTACTGCCAGAACACGGGTATTTGAGGTATTGGAGGAATCTCTGACATCACAGACCTTGCACATCTACTCACACTGAAGTTCAAATACGTCAAACTGTAGCTATGTAAAGATTAGATGTCAGGAAGATACTGAAGTTATTGCTGTGTTGAAAGCTCAAGTGGAGGGGTTCTAAAAAGTTCATCATTACAAAAGATAATCTTGACAAAAACATTCAGCAAACTACTAACTCTCTACAACACACATAGCTCCTAACCCTCTACAACACACGTAGCTCCTAACCCTCTACAA